>NW_003302548.1:19500870-19610405 GCF_000004255.2 Arabidopsis lyrata subsp. lyrata | reverse complement strand
TTTTTTTGTTTTGATATCTCAGCATCTATGCTTCAGTTTTGAGCAATCTAATTTTATTTCATTGCGTATTCTCTATTTTCTATTTAATGATGTAATGTTTTTACGATTTTAATTCTTTTTTTTTGTTTTGATATCTGTTAAATACAAACGCGTGCGGCGTGTCTAAGTATATGTTTTCCTAAAAACATAGTATTTTCCTTACCCCTAAAACATTCATTACCAAGATTTCAAAATTCCATTTTACCGCTAAATCATAATTAATATGACAGATTTTTATTGTAAACAATTTATCATTTTTTCATACACTACACAATTTTCTCTACTAAAAATATACAATATTAAAATCAATGTCACAACATGTAAAATTAATATTTCCAGCGGTATACCGCGGGCTCTCAACCTGAAAAAGAAAAATTAATTTTATTATTTAGTAAAATTATAGGCCCGCGGTATACCGCGGGTTAATTTCTAGTATATATCATTAATATAACTTGAAATTGTGTCCCGGAATAATTTACATGCATGTAATAAAAACGTTATTAGACGAAAATATTTCCTTATCTATGTTTGAGTTTGTTATCCATATATCATTTATATCTAAATCATCTTAGTTGGGTTACATAACTGATAGATACAAAACTTTTTTGTTTCTATTAAAAACTTTCTTATGATGCAACTATACAATATATATAGGCGATTTCATATTATAATTTGAAAAGTCATGGACTGCTTCAGCCAGAATATAAAGTACCAACTTGTTAATTAGACCGTATATTCATTTAGTTTCTAGATAATCCTCATTTAATCTAACATGTTGGACTCGTTATAACAAAAAACATTGAATAGATCAGAAAATTGAAAATAATGAATAAATAAGGAAATGAAATTTGATGTTGCAACAACAATCGAATAAAATTAAATCAAGGGTCGACCAAACCCAATTATTACAAACACAAGAATGTCTAAATCAAGGGGTTGGTTGGACGGATTAAAACAAGTTTATCGTCCTCTAATCATACAATTTAAGATAGCTCTGATCCTCGGTCATGTTATTCGGAAAATGTACGCATAATATACAAAATGTTGAATTGAAGAAGCATCTTATTCTTACTTGACATAACATGGTGTAGACAAAGGATTGGCTTTAAAGATTTGTTGCTTTGCGAAAATTATACTCGTAATTTACTAAAGTACGTTGAAGGACTATAGTTATGTTCATTCTTTCATATATCCGAGCCTTCAAAAATTCTAATTTCTGTTTACCAAAAAAAAAAAAAAAAAAGTACGTTGAAGGATGATCGTCATATTTCTGTTTTTAATTGAAAATCGGGTAAAAAGAAATTGTTAAAAATGCCCCTTTTTCAATACCCCTTTTCAAAAATGCCCATTTTGAGAGTCCATTTTTAAGTTTGCCCTCTTTTAATTTTTAATGACCATTTTACCCTTATTTGAAACAAAATTAGGTCCACAAAATACAAAATATTTTATACCTTGTAAATTTTTCCCGCCAAAAATTTAACGCCAAAAAATTCCCGCCAAAAATTTAACAAAAAAAATTTTTTGGCGGGAAAATTTTTCCCGCAAAAAAAATTTTTTGGCGGAAAATTTTACAAGGTATTTTAAAGGTTTTACAAATTTTTACAAGTGTTTTGGCGGGAAAAATTGGGGGATCACTTTTCCCGCCAAAAAATATTTTGTATTTTGTGGACCTAATTTTGTTATATTTCCTTATATATTTATGATATCTTTTATTAAAAGAAGGGTAATTTAGTCATTTTGTACATAAAAGGGGTATTTTTAAAAATGGACATTCAGATGGGGCATTTTTGAAAAGAGGTATTGAAAAAGGGGCATTTTTGTGAGTCTATATTATTATCTGACAAAAAAGAATACTAATTGGTTAGAGGTGAATGGTTTTGTCATACCACGTATATACTAGTTATACACATTTGATGTTGTGACTTGTGAGATTACCAATAAAATAATCCTCCCCGTTTAAAACGAGTGTATATCGCAGTAATTAAGTCATAAATTACTTGAATCTACTTAATCTTTTATTTTATCAAAAGAATATATATATATATATATATATATATATATATATATATATATATATATATATACTTAATTTACTATTTATATATTCAAATTTTCATGCATAAAATGACTCATCCCTACATTCTAGCGGACTGAATATTAAACCCAACAAATCCATTTTGTGGTAAAAGTACACGAATATTGCTAACCAACAACAAAACTCTAAGAAATTAAACCAGTATATGCAAATCAACATAATAGCAAAATTGAGATTGTCTCTCATAACAGATAATACCCACCCTTGTTTAAAAAATCGCTAGGTGCTAGTCGGGCGCTCGGTATAGGCCTAGCGATTAATCAGAAAATCGGATTAAAATCGGGAATTAATCGGGGACTAGTTTTAGGGTTATTTTAATATTTTAAAAACATATTAATCTAATATTGTTTTCAAAATTGCAGTAAATCTATTAAAATATATTTTTTTAGACAAATTTTTATGATTCTTATTAAAAATTTATTGATTTTATTAAAATTTGAACATAAGTTATTGTAAAACATCACAAACTCCCAATTCAAAAGATTGAATAACAAAAATAAAAAGTTTTTCTTATACTTGCAATCTAAAAATAATCGGAATATGTAAGCTTAGGAGGGGAACAATCGGATTAGGCGGGAAGTAATCGGATTAGGCGGGAAGTAATCGCATTAGACGGAGAGTAATCGGGTAACTGATTTTTAAGGGATTAGTCATTAATCGAGGCGGATAGAGTGGGCCTAGAGATTAAGCGGAGAGTAATCGGGGTAGGCGGAGATTTTTAGAACACCAAGCACCAGCTCATATGAGGTACAAATTAGATCAGATTCCTTCATAATTATTTCCAAAAAAAAAAAAAAATCAATTAACTGTCCACATAATTATCAACCATATATTAATTTTTTTTTTTAACCATATATTAAATTTTCTTATAATGTACTTATACCAAACCTTTGCTCAGTCTCTATGACTCTATGTATATCTATATATATACACACACAAACAAACCAAAAAGCTACAAATCTGAACAAATATTAAAGCTCATCTCTCTCATCTTTGGCCATGGCAAAAGATGATGATGTTCAAGAGGGTGGAGCACCGGCGGCGAGAGACTACAGGGATCCGCCTCCCGCACCATTGTTGGACATGGAGGAAATTCGGAAGTGGTCGCTCTATAGAGCGGTCATAGCTGAGTTCGTGGCGACACTTCTGTTCCTCTACGTCTCAGTCCTAACCGTAATCGGCTACAAAGCTCAAACCGATGCAACCGCCGGAGGAGTAGATTGCGGCGGCGTAGGAATATTGGGAATTGCGTGGGCGTTCGGTGGAATGATCTTTGTTCTCGTTTACTGTACCGCCGGTATCTCCGGTAAGTATGTTTAGATACAATTACAAACGTACGAGTCACGGTACATAGATTTTCTCCAAAACATAAAAATAAAAATTTACGTATTTGATACCGGGTTTTCGGTTCAGTTTGGTTTTGTTTGGTTTTTTAAATTTCAGATTTTAATCAAATATATTCATCTTTATGTTTTCTATTAAAAAAAAAAGTCATCTCTTGGTTTGATTTTTTTTGTTTGTTCTAAATCTTTTTTTTCGATTTAGGTAGGATTCATATTTTATAATCATCATCAGGCTCAAAATACTATTATTGTTTCTTTACGGTTCAGTTTGAATTAGTTTGGTTCGGTTTATCTAATTAAATACATCCTTACAATTTGTTTGATTAATTAATTTGTTTATGTTTATGAAGGTGGTCATATAAATCCGGCTGTGACGGTGGGACTATTCCTGGCTCGTAAAGTGTCATTGGTGCGGACAGTGTTATACATTGTGGCTCAGTGCCTTGGTGCCATCTGCGGTTGTGGTCTCGTCAAAGCATTCCAAAGTTCTTACTACACCAGGTTTCATCATGTCTCAAACTTCTAGTTTGTTTGGTTTAATTGATCATATTACACTGTTTTACTAATTACAAATATTGGTAATGATATTTAGATATGGAGGTGGAGCCAACGAGCTCGCCGACGGCTACAACAAAGGTACCGGACTTGGTGCCGAGATCATCGGAACTTTTGTCCTTGTTTACACCGTCTTCTCGGCCACCGATCCCAAGCGAAGTGCTCGTGACTCTCACGTGCCAGTGTTGGCGCCACTTCCCATTGGATTTGCCGTCTTCATGGTTCATTTAGCCACCATTCCAATCACCGGAACCGGTATCAACCCGGCTCGTAGCTTTGGAGCTGCCGTTATTTACAACAACGAAAAGGCCTGGGACGACCAAGTACGTCAATTTGTTTTTTCCTTTTTTTTTAAACCAAGTTCGTTAAGTATGTCAAAAAATTCTATATAAACATATTTTCAAAATTTATATGAATTGATATGGTGTTTAATTATAAACTCATTTGTTTTTATAATTGAAACAGTGGATATTTTGGGTTGGACCGATGATCGGAGCAGCAGCGGCAGCGTTTTACCATCAGTTTATTTTAAGAGCGGCTGCGATTAAAGCTCTTGGCTCCTTTAGGAGCTTTGCTTAATTTATATTTATTTTAAATTAAACCACAAGTTATTAATCTTTAATCAAATGATGCTTACCAATGTATTAAGCGGAAGTTACATGTATCTTCTTTACATGTTTCTGTTCTTTTTTCTTCACTTCATGGAATATTTTCCCATTCGTGTAATTGTAAATGTGGTTTTAATTAATGTTGCGTTAAGATAAAATCTCAAGTTTGCTTTATCTTTTCGTAGAGTTAACGTTAATTTTGTATTTTGATTCTATTTCTCTCGGGAATCAACATATGTCATGTATGTTTTAAATCTCAACTTTGTATTTCCTTCGAACACCTTTTTTTAGGTTTATGTTAATTAATTAGGGATTCCAATATAACCCAAATTGTGGACCCGATAAATAAAATTTCCTTATCCTTGTTTTATATTTCCATTGCGGTTCCTTCAAGCTAACAAACTCTTCATGCATTCTTTGCCACCAATCTTACCCTAAATATATGAAAGTAGAGGAACAAATCATATGACCCTTATTTTAAAATGATTAGTTCCACACTTCCACATCACATACATTAATACATATATCAAATATAAACGAGTAATTACAAAGGATCATAAGATTTGTTTAAAAAAAAAGAGAGGCTAAAACTAATAAATTACAACAGTTTTTTTTTCTGTTAAGGATTAAGTATTCATCAACAATTGTTCTAGATGATAATGTGATGAGAGATAGAGATTGGAAGAATTGTATATTGACTCTCATCACATTATCATGGTATCAGAGATGGTGACATCGTGCGTGTTGGAAGAGGACGGCTGGAAAGAAAATTTGAAGGTTTTAGGTTTAGAGGAGCGTTTGCTCTGATACCATATAAGGTTTGTATTAATCTTATTAATGAGAGAATGTTGTTTACACATATTTATACAGACTCTAGAGAAGGACTAGGGTTAAGCTAAGATTAGGAAATTACAGTTAGGACTTTAACTAATCATTATTTACATAATACTCCTATACTAGACAGGGCAATTATATATACAAGATTGAAAACAACAAAAAATGCATGACTTCTAGTTCTCTTCACTCATTCAAAAACAACACACTTTTGTTCTTTTTCTTGATATATGCAATCATACAAATTTGAACTTCAAGCAACAACTATCTCCTCTATAACCAATATCCTATATAAAACCCAAAAACACACACACTTACACTAAGCAAAATAAAAAAACTTGTTAGGGAACGAAAAAACAACAACAACATGACATACCTAACTCATTCTTTGTTCTTCTTTTTCTCTTGCTTATCTATGCTTCTTTGCGTCTCCATTGCTGGAAGCAGACCTGTTCACGGTCCAGCTTATACAAATCCGTCTGCTTTCTCTCCAGAAGCTTACGATTTCTTTCACCCAAAATCATCACTCTCTGATCACAATAATCCACCAAAAAACTCACCTTCTTCGCCATCACCTTCACCTTCAAAGACATCTATTGTAGAACCAGATTCACAAGGAAGTAAAGTTTCATCAGACGAACACACAACAAGTGAGAGTAGTCGCAGAGAAGAAGAAGGACGAGGAGAAACCATTGGAGTAGTATTAGGCCTTTCTTTCGTCGCATTTCTCTCATTAGGAATCTACTTTGTGATCAAGAAACAACGTGCTAATATGATTCGCACTATTGTCACTCACTCTGATGCTTGAATTAACCAAAAATATACTTCTTCTTTTTTTTTTTTTTCTTTTCAAGATTTTGTCAATTTTTATTTATATAAAAGTGGAACCAAAATAAAACTATTTATGATTCAGTTTGGTTACAATTGGTTTGACAAAGTTTTGGTTTGACTTCAAGCTTAACTGGTTCAAGTTAGAACAATAACTTTATATTAAAATGATTTAATTACAATTAATTATAATCATTTTTTTTTCTTGCCTACCCAAATATTTGACCACTAGCAGTTTTAGACTTTTAGTCAATGACATAATTACATTCCCTAATTTAATTTAATTTCATAGAGTAATCCAAAAACGACGACGTTTGTTTTGGTAACAACTAGGCCTGGGCATAAAACCCGAAATCCGAAAACCGATCCGAAAAATCCGGAACCGAACCCGAACCGAATAGTCACAAAATCCGAACGGATAATGAATTCTCCTATCCGAATTACCCGAACCGTATCCGATCCGAACCGAAAACCGAAAGGATATCCGAAAACCGGAAATAAAAATTATATATCCAAAAATATTAGTTCTATTTAGTTGTAATTTTATAGCAAATAACAAAAATATCCTAAATATCCTAGACTTCGGAAAAATTTTAGTTATATTTGTTAAAATTATACATATTTTTGCAAAATTTAATTAAATTTTAGTGAGATTAAACCAATTTTTATTAACATTGAACTATTTTTAAGTTTTTTTTCCCAAAAACCGATCCGAATCCGACACCTATCCGAACCGAAACCGAACCGATGACTCATAAAATCCGAACGGATAATAAATTCTCCTACCCAAATTATTCGAATCCGAATATATCCGAACAGAAACCGAACCGAAAATTCATAAAATCCGAACGGATAATAAATTCTCATACCCGAATTATCCGAATCCGAATATATCCGATCCGAATCCGATTTGAAATCCGAATGCCCAGGCCTAGTAACAACGAACATGTACTAGAAAAGAAACAAGCTTGTGTACGTGTAGTTGTTAGATCTCAGAGTTTTGCGATTCACACTAAAATGGCGTTCCGCGTTTTGCTCCTCTTCTCACTCACCGCACTTCTCATCTTCTCCGCCGTTTCTCCTTCTTTTGCAACCTCTTCCTCCGACGACGTCGACGATGAGGATCTCAGCTTCCTCGAAGATCTCAAAGAAGACGACGTTCCCGGCGCTGACTCACTCTCCTCCTCAACTGGACTTGACGAATTCGAAGGAGGTGAAGACGAAGATCCCGATATGTACAACGACGATGACGATGAAGATGGAGATTTCTCCGATCTAGGTAATCCAGATTCCGATCCGCTCCCGACGCCGGAAATTGATGAGAAAGACGTTGTCGTTATCAAGGAGCGTAACTTCACTGATGTGATTGAGAATAATCAATACGTTTTGGTTGAGTTTTATGCGCCGTGGTGTGGTCATTGTCAGTCTCTTGTTCCTGAGTATGCTGCAGCTGCGACGGAGCTTAAGGACGATGGTGTTGTTTTGGCTAAAATCGATGCGACGGAGGAGAATGAGCTAGCTCAGGAGTATAGTGTTCAGGGATTCCCGACGATTCTTTTCTTCGTTGATGGTGAACACAAGCCTTACACTGGAGGAAGGACTAAGTAAGTGAAATTGGATTTTTGGTACTATGTTCAATCTTGCTGAGGCATCGTCGGATCTGATATGGAGTTTAGTATTGCTGAATAATTTTATTGGTTTTGTGTTTTAGGGAAACAATCGTGACATGGGTGAAGAAGAAGATTGGTCCTGGTGTGTATAATCTAACTACATTAGATGATGCTGAGAAAGTGTTGACTTCTGGGAACAAAGTCGTTTTGGGATACTTGAACTCCTTGGTGGTATGTTTTATCTATCCACTTTAGTATATAGTCTATGAGTCGTTCTCAAAGTAACATAATTTATTACATTTTTTGGCGAAATTCACAGGGCGTTGAGCACGATCAACTTGCTGCTACTTCCAAAGTTGAGGACGATGTGAACTTCTATCAAACAGTGAATCCTGATGTTGCCAAGATGTTTCACATTGATCCGGAGTCTAAAAGGCCTGCTCTTGTCCTAGTTAAGAGGGAAGAGGAGAAGATTAGCCATTATGGTTGGTTCTCTGTAAATCTTTGTTATGCATTGATTTAGTGATCTTGTTCTTGGGCTTATGCTTTTTATGTTTGTGTTATTAATCTGCAGATGGGGAATTTGTTAAGTCTGCTTTAGTTAGTTTTGTATCTGCCAACAAGCTTGCTTTGGTCTCTGTTTTCACCAGAGAGACTGCACCGGAAATTTTTGAGAGTGCAATCAAGAAACAGGTTTGTCAATGATTTTAATAAGATTTTTCAATTTGAATTCGAAGATGGTTTTAGTCCGTGTACTAACATGAAAGTATATGTTCTCTTTGCAGTTGTTGTTGTTTGCAACCCAAAATGACTCTGAAAAGGTTCTTCCGGAATTTCAAGAAGCAGCGAAATCATTCAAAGGAAAGGTAAGAAGATAGGTCTAGTCTACTGTAAACCGATGTATTTGATATTCTTGTTTTGCATCAAGACAAATCCATGAAAGAGGATCTTTGGGGGCACAATGAAAAAGTTACTTCTAAGAAGCCTTTGTTTCTTGCTACAGCTCATCTTTGTATCTGTGGATCTGGATAATGAGGATTATGGGAAGCCAGTCGCTGAATACTTTGGTGTGTCTGGAAATGGTCCTAAAGTAAGTCGATTGTATTTATTTTGTTATGGGTTTAAAAGTGGCACATTTATTAGAATCTGAGTCCTAGATCTTTTCAATAAGCATATACTGATTACATCTCAAATGTTGGTCTGTGTATAGCTTATTGCTTACACAGGGAATGAAGACCCTAAAAAATACTTTTTCGATGGCGAGATCAAGTCAGATAAAATTAAGGTATCTCTTTGAATTTTCTTTCATTCATAAATTTTTACTTCACTGTAAAATGTAAAGATTGTATGTTAAACTTATACCTCTAATCTCCTGCAGACATTTGGGGAGGATTTCCTGAACGACAAGTTAAAGCCTTTCTATAAGTCAGACCCCATTCCTGAAAAGGTAAAGCTGTTTCTTTTTATCATCAGTTTCCAACTGTTTTGTTGGTTCGTATAACACCGAGACTTAATTTTGGTGGCTACAGAACGATGGAGATGTGAAAATAGTGGTTGGAGATAACTTTGATGAAATTGTTCTGGACGATTCTAAAGATGTGCTTCTCGAGGTAATATTGTATTAAAATTCGTTAATAAAATGATATGGATTCACATTTTCTCATTTCATCAATACTTGGTTCTTAAAACAAAACTCAGGTCTATGCACCATGGTGTGGCCATTGCCAAGCCCTTGAGCCAATGTATAACAAACTTGCCAAGCATTTACGAAGTATTGATTCTCTCGTCATAGCCAAGATGGATGGAACAACCAACGAACATCCCAAGGCAAAGGTAAGAAACTTATCAAATATACATCTCTAGACACCGAGAACCTTTTTATGTTAAAAACCTCAAGAGTTGATTTTTTCTGGTTATGGTGTAAAATATTTTGCAGGCTGAGGGGTTCCCTACCATTCTCTTCTTCCCTGCGGGCAACAAGACTTCAGAGCCGGTAAGTTGTGCTTCTTCTGGCTGAAATGGTTTTGTCTTTGTAGATTCTACAAAAACCGAAAAATTTGTCTTCTTTTGTTGTGTTGAGCAGATAACTGTAGATACAGACCGCACTGTGGTTGCATTTTACAAGTTTTTAAGGAAACACGCCACAATCCCATTCAAACTGGAGAAACCTGCATCAACCGAATCTCCTAAAACTGCCGAGTCCACACCAAAAGTAGAAACTACCGAGACCAAAGAATCACCCGATAGCACGACAAAGAGTAGCCAAAGTGACTCGAAGGACGAATTGTGATCAAAAGTTAAGAAAAGGGTATTTTACACGTCTCCTTAAGTTATATGTATGATCAGAGTTGTGTCATTATGAGTTTGAACTAGAGAAAGATGGAGATAAAAGTAATTTTAGTTATGAGAAAGACAATTTCTTTTGATTTGGTCTCAACTTTTCTAAATGTAGAAAGCCAAACTAATAGAAGTGTAGTGTCACACACTATAACAAGTAACACAATTACAAATAAATTTTCTTTGGTAAGCGTCAGTATTATAAAATGGTTGCTTGCCTTACGATTCTGACAATTGGCTCTTTTATATTCCATCCTTCTCATTTGCTCCTTTTATAGACCAAAAAATTAATTTCCAGATCCCAAAGCATTGACCGTTAGGCATGAATTTAGGTGCCAAAGCAATTCTCAGTGTTACTCATACCAACTTTAAGTGGGAAAATCAATAAATTGACTCCATGATCTGATACTTGGCTAGCTTCTAATACACTTCTGACGTGGCGAATTCTCATTCGTCATACGTACACTATAAATTCTACATCTCTCTGCTTCAGTGTCATCAACCATCCAAAGAGAGAAGAAACAGAGAGAGGTTTGAATTTTCGAGATGATGATGATGATGAAGTTCGGTTTCATCATTGTGGCTCTTTTAGTTGTGACCGGTGAGATTTCAACTGAAGAAGTTTCACCGGCGATTGAGCCTGAGCCATCGTCGTCTCTGCCGCAATCAGAAACCGAAATGCCTCCATCTCTTTCTTCACCATCTGACTCCGAAATGTCTCCATCTCCGACGATGTCTGATGATAACGATTATCCCTCTTCGTCTCAATTTACAGATTCCAGTGATCTCAACTACCTTGATAGTACCAGAACGGGAGGCGGTGAAAATGGCGGCGGAGGAAAGAAGACCGGAATCGTGGTTGGAGCGATTTCAGCTGCGAGTATGGTTGGATTCAGCGGTTATCTGTTGAAGAAACGGCGAGAGAACATTCGTAGATCGCGGTATGGATACGCCTCCACTGAATTCTTCTGATGATTATTGAAATCGTCATTGATCTCTGATATTTATTTTTCAAAAAAAAGTTTGGTAAATATGTGTTTGTGACTTTGTTCGTTCTTACAATATCTTAAAAATTAGAAATTTCTACCAAAAAAAAGGAAATGAGACATAAAAATTTGACTCTAGTTTCCAGAGTATGCAAATTTGTGATGTAGTGTAAGAACAAGATGCAAAAGTGAGTTATGTTTATTGATAAATTCACAACAATGTATTGTATTGAGAAACATGGTGAACATGAAGCATGAGTATCTCTAATGTAAAAATGAAAACACCACATGACATAAATATAACTTCAATCTTTACATTCACTTCTCTTCCAATCTAGCCAGTATCGACTCTGCGAAACTCTGTTGCCTGTGGAATTCAATCAAAGAAAAATCAGCATCAACAGGCAAGGATCAGAACAATTTCTGCAAGTTCCAAGTATGACTCTGATCTAATCAGCTGCTAGATAACCATGCTACTGAAAATTCTTCAGAGATTCAGCTAGAAAGAATAATGACAGTAGAATTTCTAGAAAGAAAAACGCATTGTACATACTTGCGTTCACTATGCTTGGAGCTTGGTCTCGAATACTTCAAGTATCCATCCCAAGGGACCTTTTTGAGACCCGCCCGAAGAGATATCATGTCTCTGACCCTGTCACAAGTAAGTAAAGTGGATGCAAACTTCTTAGTGTATGACTTCTCTGATGAAGGTCCAAGAGAAGAATGTTTTTTACCTCTCTGCAAACTCAATCCCTGTTTCACCAGGCCTTATAGTTTGGGGTTCCAAGTACCACACTTCACACACAACAGCCCATGATGTCATGAGTTGCAACAAGTGCATAGTAAATGATTGTCTGCAAAGAGCATGCAAGATATTTTGTTACCAAGACAAAGAAAGGCTCCAAATCGCAACTACTCAATATAAGTAAAACAATAGTCGTATCATAAGTTAGAAATGCTTCTTAATCCTTTTCAAAAGTATCTGTCCCGGCTAATATGAAAGTCTTAAAGAAAATACCCTTACTTTCTGCTATTCCAGAAGGCGTCAACAAAAATCTTGTTGTATTTAATTGCAATTGGACAAACGGTGCAGTCCAATTCAAAAGCACCCTGAACATTGTCATGAAGCAAATCAGAAACTATAATATATTAGGAATGCAAATCACATCAAAGTTAGGTTCAAATACCTTCTTAAACATCACTGTGTAATTATTATTTACACATGTCCCCTCGGGAAATATGAGAAGAGGATTATTGTCAGCTCCTTGGACATGGTCCCTTAACCTGAATCACGTAATTCATGTTTCCATGATTAGTATGAGTAGATGACGTAATGACACTTAAAAGAGGATAAGAATCATGCATACTTTTTTGCTACAATTTCACGATCCTTTGCCTCTGAACGATTAAACCAGATACATCCCACACTCTCTAATATTGTGCTTTGCAGAAGCCCTTCATATATAAAGCAACAAAAGTCAATCATGGCTTTCACAAAATAATGCACAAAGGGCAAACCAATCACTAAATCAGTCACAAGCCTATTAAAAACTGAGCAATGATAAAGGTCATAAGCACACTTTTCGCTCTCTAACAGCCTGAGACTTACCAACCCAGCCAGGATGCTTCTGCATTATAACAGCAAATGCTGTCATCTGCTCCAAGACGATGAAATCAATCATTGAAGTATGGTTGGCAACATAGACCTGTAAAACCCACTCATAAAGTAAGCATATGTGTCATGGAGATACGAAGTAAAGTTTTTTAAAATGAAGCATGACCTGCTTAGGACGGATGCTAGGCCGTGGCCCGTGATATTTGACAACTCCGGTCCATGAGGCGACAAAAAAGCTGCATATCATTTCCACCAAGACCCTCTGGTAATACAGCAAAAAACAGTACAAATTTCAACATAAAGATATCAGTAGTTGAGCTCCAGAAGAGAGAAAAATATCAACAAAGCATAGAAGACAAACGAGAGAAACAGAGAATCCAACCAACCTCTATCTTTTTCCTCAACCTATCTTGACCTTTCAGCAGCGCATTTACGGGGATAAACAATGAAAGGAAAATAATCCACCCAAAAGCTAAAGTGAAGCACCTGCAAGTTTTTAAAAAAATGAACCGCTCAGTTCGAACATGCAAATCTTAACTTTGAGCTATAAACAAGAACCCCATACTCTGGATAGGAGAAGAGCCATATAGAATTGAATAAATAAGAGGAACCAACCTCAAGGGAAAGAGAATACAGTATCTAACAACAACACCAAAGCACCATAGTGGGAATAAGTAAATGTTCCAGTTCCAAGGTTCTGGAGGATTCGATTTGAAACATCTTGTGAACGAGTCCTGCAACAATCATACCCAACAAAATGATTTTTTTTTTTTTAATCAAACATCTTATATTCAAAAATCAATCCTTTATGTCATAAATTTGAAGTCTTTGACAGAGTAATCGTGAGACAGATTTGGGTTTTAGTCTGAAATAGCTTACATCAACAATGGCACCAGCAGCTTCAGTGAGCGTTGGGGAGATGTCTAGCAAATCACGCCTGCAATAATAAAGAACGGTGAATACTTACTTAATCAGCTGATCAAATCGAATTCAAATTTCAACGGAAATTTCTGACAGGCTGAGCTTGCCGCGAGGCTCGTTGATGGAAGAACCAGAAGGAAGGTAATCTTCGATGTTAGGGTGATCGAGATCAAGCTCGGATCTTGAAGTCACCAGCTTCCCTGCCTTACTGCTCATAGCTTACGCCGCCGGTTTCCGATCGCCGGTGATTGGTTTTGTGTTCCCCAATCTTCAATTCTCTGATGAAGAGATCTTTCTTTAACCACTCACGAGGCTTGACCTTGATTATCAATATAACAGGCCCATTAGTTTAATAGGCCCAATTTAATCAATCATGGCAACTACGGAATATATTATAGTTTTCTTTTTTTTTCTTTCAATGTGTAAAACTTTCTTTACGATGTTTTAGCTAAAACCACATTTTTTAAGAAATTTAATTTTCTTTTTAAAGTTATCATTTAATATTTAATTTTTAAAAAATTAACCAATTACAAAAAAGACTGCATAATCTATATAATAAAAAATATTAAATACATTTAAAATTTGCATTGAAACTTGTAAAACATCTTATATAATGAAACTTAATAAAAATCCAAAACATCCTATATAATGAAACAGAAGGAGTAATTTTTTTTAATTCATTTATTTCAGGCAAAATTGCACGGATTCTATTATGGTGATACCAAATTAAAATTTATAGATTTTTTTACTCAAAATCAATTGCAAAAGAATAAAAATGCTTGGATCATTTATGTATTACTCTACCACATACCATTTTTTTACATTCAATATAAGATTTTTCTAATACTAATAAGATTTAGTTTTGACGGTGACTCTACAAGGAAATTAATAAGATTTTTGTTTTCTTTGTTGTTGGTTTAATAACGTGTGCATGCTATTTATTTGAGACTTATGATCTTGGACATGTTATGTTGGATGATGTGTCGCAAATAGATATGCATGTTTTCGTATAGATAGAAAACATCGATATGATCTTCCAATACATAAATGTATAAATTCTGGTCTAAAAATTTATACAATTAGTAAGAAATATTCTTAAAATTTGGTAAATAATACTCCCTCCGTTCTTTTATAAGTGATGTTTTAGGAGAATGCACATAGATTAAGAAATCATTTAATTTTTGTTTATTTCTAAACTAAAATATCATTTATTATCTAATCAACCAATAAAAAAACAATCTACAGAATATAAATCGTCAAAACCATGATAAAAACGTAATTAATTTTACATTAAAAATTGAAAACATCATCTATATAAGAACAAATTTAGATGTTTAAAACATCACTTATAAAAGAACAACGGAGGGAGTATCAATGTTTAATATTTTTAATTAAAGCTAAGATACTTTCATATTATAGACATTGCACTGGATGTGTTTGCATTGAATTGTAAGTCAACGCGTAGAGGTTCTTAAAATTTTCCAAAGTCACTCCTCTACCGTCCATTCTTTCATATCCTCACCAAATTTAGAAGTAAGAAACGATAGCTAATTCTATTTTGAGGAGATTTATTTTATTTTATTGCTATATTAACCATAAATTACCTTGACTAAAAATGGTCTATACTATTAAAAAGAAAACAAAATTACTATCTTTAAAGCTAAATTAACGTATAAAACCCCGAAACTAGATAATAATTTTCCAAACACAAATTTAAAGTTGAATATCTTGCATAACAAAAGAGAAAAATGGCTTCATCAAGATTTCAACTTGTTGCTCTTCTCGTCATCTTCTCTCTCGTTATTAGTATTACTGCCCAATCCGCAGGTACTTCTAAGTTTTTTCCCTTAAAAATAACAAATATTTTTAAAAGCAAAACTTGTTCTTTTTTTTTTACCTAATAATATATACATGTGTGTTAAATTTACATAAAAACAGAAAAAGAAGTAATGGACGGACCATGCCGCTTAAGAGGAACGTGCAACAACGACAGCGACTGCGACAAACATTGTCACAGGAGCACCGACGCTACACCCATGGACGGTCACTGCCTCTTCGACAAACCCACCGGTCCTGTTTGTTGCTGCTTATTTGATTAAATCATATATATCTTTTGTTTTGTTCTTCAAATCTCCATCGTCGTATATTTCTAAACTAAATGATGTAAAATTAAATAAAAACGTTACGTCCCAATTATTTGAAGGAAAATAAAAGAAGTGATTTTGTGTTTCTTATGATTTGTTTTCTTGTTTGCCATATTAAAGTCGAGAGAAAAAAATGAAACATTTTATCACTTTCACTTTCAATGAAGCGCGCGCTGAGCAGAGTAACAACAACTAACAAGTGAACAAAATAAAAAACAGTAGCTAAACAAACTGAAGAAAAACCGAAACCCTAGAAGACGAGGCTGGAACACGGAATGAAACCTAAACAAGATCATTACAAAACAATCAAAACCAAGAAACAGAGGAAGAATTTGCTTACAGAAAACGAACACGATGGATTGTTAGGTTTCTCTTTTTTCTTCTAGCCTCAAGTTCGATTTTTTTTCCAAAAAGAGCTATAAACATTAATTCAAACGATGTTTTACATTTTTTTTTTTGTGCACCCAACGATGTTTTACTTATTTTGTAGTAATAGTATTTATTTTAGAAGGAGTTCATGAGTTGATTAATTAATGTTACAATTTCTTGTTCCAGTTTTATATATATAGATTTTTATTTTGCCTGAGTACTGTTATCAATTTAGAGATTTGGGCATTGTTGAATATGATGATGCAGTACACAACAAATAGATGATATATACACACAAACATATATATCTTCTCTCTCAGATTTCAGAGAATGGCCAACCATCTCCACCGTTTTGAAATCTACTCATCAGCCACGGGCGGGTCGACCCAACGACCATGTTCTTTGATCAGACCGATCAGAGCATCTGTTGCCTCCGTCATGGCTATCCCACGCTTCACCACCGTCTGTCCACAAATTTTCAAAATCCGCTTCTTTTCACCCAAAAGCTCGGAGAATATAAAAACGCATTTACTAAGAAACCCAAGAATAAAGATGTTACCTTTCCGACATAAAGATCGATTTTTCCGGGAGAACCACCTACATATCCGAAATCAGCATCTGCCATTTCTCCTGGTCCATTCACAATGCATCCCATGATTGCGATCTGCACCATTATTCAATTCGTATCAAAAACAGAAGAAAGAAAAACGTCCCTTGAAAACATGTATAAAAGTCTTGAGTTTTAACCGAAACGCCAGGTAAATGTGAAGTCTTTTCTCGAATCTCGGCGCTGATTTCTTGCAAGTCGAAAAGCGTTCTTCCACAAGACGGGCACGATACATATTCCTGCGATGATTTTGCAAGTTAATACTTCTCTTTTTTTAGAAAGAAAATGCAGAAAATACTGATACTTCGTGATTTACCGTCTTAGTGTTGCGCATTCTGCAGCCTTGTAATAAGTTGAAGGAAGTATTCCGAAGAAACTCAAAATCTTGGTCAGGTGCTTCGAGCATTACGCCATCGCCGAGTCCATCCACAAGAAGAGCTCCAGCATAAGTCCCTGCATGAATCACTAATTCGTCTCTGCATTGTGCGCAAGAAGAAAGGAAACATCATAAGGTCAAAACTAGATTATCCATTCACTTCACAGAGCTCGACAGTCGTTATCTACCTGTGGATTCCGGTTGGGAAATTTATGTGGTGAATAACAGGAAAGCTAACTGAATTCTCGGATAGGAACTCGAATAGCCTACAAGTCATGGAGAATAATATCACTTAGCGCTTAAAAACCACAATTTTTAACTCAGCAAAAAATTAGATATTGAGAATTTTCGATTATTACCTCCGAGCTGCATGTACTCTGCTAACTTTGTCTTCAGTGAAGGGTACATCATGGAGAATCATAGTAGCATCCATGTTTTTGAGTATTTCAAGCTCCTCGTAAGGCTCATCGCCTCGTAGAGAGACAACCAAGCGTGTACCTGAAATAACCGAAGTAAAGAAATACCGAAAGAAAATTGTTCTCTTTATTATGATTTCTTTCAGGTAAGAATCGGGTCACCTTCAGGGAGAAGCTTGTAAGCGCCACCAGATAGTTCCTTGAGGTTGACAAGAACCATTGCATTGGGTAATGGCTTTGTTAGTTGCTCCGATAACGGTGCTATAACTCCCATACTGACATCAATCAACCGTTTTAGAGCCAAACGCTGTAAACAGAACTCAATGTTTATACTCAGCATGTCAAATCTTAAGGTAAACGATATGGAGATGAAAGGGTGATTCTTACAGCCATATGATCATCTACAGGCGGTAGCTCTCTTAATAAGATTGAATCAACAGTTGCCAGATCCTATATAAGCACTCCGGAAAGTCAGAATTGGGAACCAATATCAAATTCTTACAGTGAGACTGCATCTCTCATGAAAATATATTGAACCATATCTTACCTTGAATGGCATACCCACGACAAGTTTTGTAGCGAGCGATCTGTAGAGGAGTTCAGGTGCCTAGACAGAAACCAAAGTAGTGAGCAGAAAAACAATCATCCGCTTTACATTTTGCGTTAAAGAAATAGAAGAAGAAGAAGAGAAGACTGAAGAGTATTTATCAAGACTCACCTTTAGTTGATCCAGAGAAATCGACATCAGAACAGAACCATCACGGTGAAGGACATTTCTGTAATCAACCTCTTCTCCCTATAGTTTCAGGACGAATCACTTCATATTTTCTCAATACTTGAAAACGGCATCATGAAGTACATGAAACTTTTCTTTCAAAATGTACAGTCTTACCTCTTTTTGTACAGGTAGATCACCCGTCCGACGCTGAAAATCAAAGTAATGCCTATGCTTTTCTTCAAACGGTGCCTAACACACAAAAAGGGTTGCATTAGTCCCATAAAGGGGAAACTAGAGAAGCATCTGATTAAGAATTATTCATACAACGCCTTGTTGAAGTTCGGCAGCTTTTATCCCCAGGTTGGCCAATCGCCTGCAGGGATCTATCTCCTCTTCTGGTGGCTCCGTCAGTGATACTCTTATTGTGTCACCGAGCCCGTCCTGCGATTACAAACAATCATTGTCACACATGACTGTAAAGGAAAGATCTTACCTTTTGCTATGTAATGAAGTACCTGAAGAAGCGTCCCAATTCCAATCGCAGATTTCATCCGTCCATCTTCGCCTTCTCCTGCCTCAGTAACTCCCAAATGCAAAGGATAATCCCATCCATGAACATACATCTCAGCCACAAGTAAACGGTACGCCTGGACCATGATCACTGGGTTGCTCGCTTTCATTGAGAAAACAAAGTTGTGATAGTCTAATTTCCGACATATTCTTGCAAACTCAAACGCAGATTCAACCTGTGACAGAACTCAGGTCAGAAAACAGCTCATGTGTAAGAAGAGAAACTGTTTCAAAAGCTTTAAGGTATTTCACCATTCCTCGCGGAGAATCCCCGTAATAACTCATGATACGGTCAGAAAGACTTCCATGATTTGTCCCTATACGCATTGCTCTCCCGTACTTTTTGCATTTCTCAACCAAAGGAGTGAAGACCTAAAGAAAAAGAGTAGCACCGTTAGTTAGGAATGATTATCACTAACTAGCTTCACAAAACAAGTGAAGCAAAGGCTTCCTTCCACCTGCTCGATATGCTGGAGTTCTTTCTGATATTCATCTTCTGTATATTCTATCGTCTCAAACTGGGCCCGCCTGTCCGCTGCAAAGGAAAAATTCATTCATTCTCGAGTTAAAGAAACAAGTGCAAGACAAAAATAAATCATACCAAAATTTCCAGGGTTGACACGGATCTTGTCAAAGCATTCAGCGACTCGTAAGGCTACAGCAGGGGCAAAATGAATATCTGCAACCAGCGGTATATTGTAACTGTAACCAACAAGCAAAAACCAATTCAGTTTCATACTACATTATAATCCCACAAACAAACGTAGAGAAAACTAGTGTGGCCATCGACTTACTTAAGCTGAACAAGTTTATCTTTTATTTCGAAGCACGCATCCGCCTCTTTCTTCCCTTGAACAGTTATCCTCACAATATCAGCCCCTCTATCCGCTATCCTCATAACCTATATATCACAGAACAAACAACATGTGTCTCTATAATATCAATGGAACAGTCATAAACTTACGACGCAACATCATTCAGACATCGGACACCCAAATTTTCCAAATATGGAAGGCATATACATAGGCATTTAGCCCACAAATCAAGAAATCGAAGCAACATTTTCAAACTGCAAATAGATTTGAAAGGACAGATGGAAAAACCTCATCAACAGTTCCAGCAATATCTTTTGTATCCGAAGTAGTCATAGTTTGAATCCTTATCGGATGTTCGCTTCCAAGGGCGACATTTCCAACCATAACAGTACGAGTCTTCCTTCTCACCGTCTTATGCAATGATTCACAATATTTCTGTCTTGGCACTACAAAGCCAGTATAACAAACAATCTTTTCACCGAAATGAAAACTCGAACAAAGCTAAAAGATGATAAATTTGCATGCATCTACGGTCTACCTAAGAGAGGGCTTCCTTCTGATGCAGGTTGAAGCTCGGCTACATCAGAGCCTTGGTTTGAATTCCGGATAACCGAAACTCTTCTTCTAGCAGATCTTAGACTCCTAACATCACAAATCCTCGCAAGATTCATGCTTTTACCAAACCCGAGTTTCGAATCCGGGACCTTGACCCCGGAAACCGGAGCTGGCAATACTCCAGTCGCCATTTTTTTCTCAGTGAATCAAAGTAACTGCATAGTCACATAACAAAATTAGCTGACTTTGATAATCTTCCTAAATCCATTTTGGTTACTGTGAAGATCATGGCAATTGGATAATAAAGCAGAACTCTTTTTAGCTTCAAATTCTGATTCTGAAGCAAAAATCAACAAAAAATTCCACAAAACCCAGAATTACCCAACTAAATTATCTTCTTTCCCCGATGAAATAACACAGAAACTAATCGAACCAGACCCAATAACCAATTTGAGAAAAGCCTTTACCTGAAGGCAAGCCAAGATCACGCAATAGAGAAACCAGTGTTGAAGCCAAGGAATCAAAAAAAAAAAAATAGAGAAGAGAATGTTCGAGAGGAAGAAATTAGTGGTGAGAAGAGTTTGAGAGGGATTGATGATTTTCGCATATGAAGAAGCTTGGTCTTGGTGGTGACAGAAACTGTGGATAATAAGAGTGTGTTGTGTTAGATAGAAACAGCCAAGACCAATGACATTTTTATAGTCCAAATGTTTTAGCAGATTTGGAATAAAATTAGAACACGGATACGTGAAAAATGATATTTGAGGTCCTCTACTTATCTTTTCTTCAACTTTGACACTCTATAAAACAAATTCGAGAGATTTTCCTTTATTGAACAATTGACACCTTTTATAAGAAAAAATATGGATACAATAATGTGTTGTTCTTAAAAATAGGAAAATTTTCCATATTATTTGATAAATTTTTATAAAATTACAACAAAGTTCATTTTCCAAATGGAGCAATAATATGAAACTTAAAAAGTAAAAATTATGAAACGGTCCACCAAGTTTCTTTAAATTACACATGCGTACCATGAAAATTATAGGTAGCATTTGCATACGCTAAGAACCAAAACAAAACCTCAGATTCAGTGTGTTATAAGCTTTCTTCTCTTAACGGTCTTCTTCTTCTTCTTCTTCTTCTTCCAGCAAATACTTTTCAAGAATCACCACTGTTGCTTGCTTCGCGCTAAATCAACAACAAAAGCAACATTATTTTAAGTCATTTTAGTTCAAGAACCCAACAAATATTCAGACTTTAGATTCATTACTCCGCATGGATTGATCTAATCAACTATTGCATACCTTCCGGGTCTAATGATCTTATACTTTCCGGCTTTCGTCAGATCGACAATTGTAGATCCAGCGCGACCCGATGGAAGCAAACCACCATCATAGACATAAGCACAATGCTGCCAAAGATTCTCAAAATCTTTAACACAAACGCTGCTTCTATCACCGCTTAGGTTAGCACTTGTAAGAGCCAACACACTTCCCGAACCTCTCGACACTTCTCTAATGAATTCGCAATCTGGAACCCGTACTCCAATAGTACCAATCCCAGGGTTCAAGGACTTTTCAAGAATGCTTGATTCACCTGTTTAAAACACTACAAGAACACTCTCACATAAAAGAGATCATATCATATGCAACCACATTAAGAAGACAATTCAATTCAAACCTCGCTGAAGTACAATAGTGACAGGACCGGGCAAGAGCGAATCGAGTAAACCGTGAGGTAAGTGGTTAGTTGTAGCAACTCTCTTAATATCTAATACATCACCAACGCAGATGGCTAAAGGGCTTGTAAGTTTACGCCCTTTGATCTCATATATCCGGTTAACTGCTTCTAAAGAACTGTTAATGTTCATATAAATCACAACTCAGTCCAGGCAATGTAAGAGCTTACTTCAGCTAACAAAGTGAAGATTTTTCAATTACCAAGCATCACAAGCGAAGCCATAAAGCGTATCGGTAGGCACGGCGATAACTTTCTCGGATTTAATAGCTTCAATAGCTTCTTGTGCATAGGCTTCAGTTGCAGGATGAACTAAACATGAATTGCTAACTACACAGGTCTCAGCTCTCTCCAAACTCCAAACCATCTTCTTTTGTAATCCCCATCTCAGTCTTCTACTGTGGTTAGCAATTGAAAAGCATCTTAACTCGGAGATTCCTAAATACACACATGAGAAGAAAAATTTGACAAACCCCCTCATTAGCTTGTGAATTTGAGATTGAACCTTACGACCTAAAACCTAGTAAAGATAAGAGGTAGAGAGATACTGAACACGAAAGTTTCCTTCATCACTCAGAGACAAATCAAACAGACGAGGAGAAACCCAGAAAAGATTTCCCTTTAAATTGAATCCAAACCAAACAAGCAATTTCCAAAAAGACGTGAACCAAACACAGAACAGATTAAAAAGAACCAACCTTTACGTAGAAGAGGAGAAGACGGCGCCGGTAAGATTCCAGGAAGTTTCTCAGCGAGCCTCGTGGAGAGATTCATTGCAAGTAATAATAATCTCGACACCGTCGTCGTCGAGAAGAAGAACGAAGACTTAAGCCTGAGTCAGAAACAGGGAAGAAGAGTTTTCAGGAAATTGGCACGTGATTACCTCGTGACCCATTTGTTCCATTTGATTATGAGTAAATCTTTTTTTTTTTTTTTTTTTTGAACAAAGAGTAAATCTTTTTATTATACAAAGAAGAGAGTTTAAAATACAATACTACTACAAACATTTCATTTGCAGAGATTGAGCAAATCAAAGATACAAATATGTAAAGAAGCGAAACAAGCAAAGGAAACAATCTTTAAGCATTCCTTGATCACTTTCTCTTTTCTTTTATACAAATCATTGCATAACATTAACCAAACTACTGTATAAATGTAAAATCTTCTTTCCACTTCTGGGCTCTATGAGGCATTTGAATGATGCAGAGAGGAGGTTGGATCCAGCGGTTGGGGCGGTGTCTGAGCCTGGTTCAGCTGTTGCTCTAGCCTTCTGGCTCGCCATCTTCGTCTCCATCTCACAAACTCAACCATCACTGAACTTCCGCATATGCATACACCAAATCCAGCAAATGTTGACAGAAGAACTGACAGTACTGGTTGCAACTTCACCTGTTACCACCGAGAGATCGAACTTTAGCAACACAAATTTTGAGTTTATAGACTGATATTATATATGATAAAGGTTCTCAAACGTCTTGATCCATATCGGCTAAACCAAAAGCTCAGGAGTCCTTTTAGCTTTAAGGATGTGCATTGCACCATGTTCAATTATTATGTCTCACAAGGGAAGGAAAAAAAGATGTGTTGAAGAGCACTAACCACAGAGTAAAATATATGGGCGAAGAGAACAACCAACGCAAACTGGACAGATGCGTAAATCCAGACAAATCTTCTCATTACTGCATAGGAATATTCCAGAACTAAAAACGGATCAGAGTGGAGGAGCACTTTGGCAAGAGTATTTTCTAAAAGAAGACATACCCATGGTTGATGCGGTCATGGATGCAAGAAGACCAAGAATACAAGAAAACGGCAGCGATATCGCGATTGCACCTGTACCCATTTTCTCAACCTACAAATGAAACTTACTGTTATAGATATCTATCTGTAGTATATGTATGTCTAAATCCGGATGCTAGTTGTTGTTAAGGGTGCTTATAAACAGTAGAGACGGATTACCAGGAGCTGCTCGAGGAAGCAGAAGTAAGCGAGCATGCTAATGATTACTAGAACTGGCACCTCCTGCCAAACCCTGTTGAAAAATTATGCAGAGATTTAGGTGAAGCTTACTATTTAACCAAAAGAAAGTTTGAATACTCTGTTAAGTTTAAATCTTACAGAAAATTTGTACAAAAATGAGAAATGAGGAGTATTTTTACCTGTAGCCAGAGACATCTAGCTGAGGAACACCAGAATTTCGAAGGCTTTGGATCCGTAAGAGTGTTACAGGTAAGTTCTTAACTTCTTGTTTACACACCTCACAAGTCTTGTTACCCTTTATGGTGAACCATTTAAGAGCACAATCTTTGTGGGCAAGAGCAAGTTCTCCTTTGCAACTACACTCCATTTTTAAGGTTTCTCCTCCCTCACAGAGCTCTACCAAACAAATCCTACAAACGGCTTCATCCTCAGGTATGTCTTCTCCATCAGCATCACCTGTTTCTGTTCAATACATAGATTTGTTGTGTCCAGTAAATTAATGTCTCCGAAGAAAAAGAAATCATATAACCGATTGAAACGTGAACTTACCAGTAGTACCAGCCTCTGATGCATTTGAGAAAACATCTCCTTCCTTTACACGAGGAGTCGAAGGAATTACTCTGAAGAATGAATCCATTCCCTTTAGGCTTAATTCCTTGTCATTAAGAGGCACAGAGCGAGAGCGAGCTATGTGCACACTCCCTTTTCTCTGCAATACCAAGTATAAGTACCTAAACAATCGTAAGGTTCTCTGAAATGGTACATGACAAAGCTTACGTTTGGAGTTTGAGGAGCAACACTGGTTCCTCCGTGAGCTGACTCTGAGTTTGAAAGAATAATGGGAGTCACAGGTAGAGATGATGTTCTCTTGATCCTAGGTGTAAATAACTTTGAAAGTGATAATGACCTCGATATCGAAGCCTTCTCCTGGGATGCAGAAGGAGAACAGGCATTCCCTTGTCCCTTCTCGATATCGGTGTTAGAGATTTTTGGTTTACACCCAGCTTTTGGCAATAGATTCTTCAAGGACGATTTGCCACGCGGAAGAACAGAAGAAGAAGTAGGAGTAGGACCTGGAGAACTAGAAGTCAAAGAAAAGTTGACTCTTCTCGGAGTTGGACTAGGCGTTGGAGGCATTTTGATAACAACCGAATCTTCAGGAGAGAGACCAGCTGCTCTAGAGGGTATCTGTAAAGAGAGGTTCTTTCGCCTCCATTGTTGAACATTTGCAGAAGTCTCTTCTGTTATAGCAGATGATCCTTCAGCCTTCTCATCAAAAACAAAGATGAAAGTAACAAAAGAGTTCTATGAGAATTCAAACAACACATCAATTTATCAAGAGAAGTAATCACTTGGATCATGAAACTAACAACACTAATCAGAGATTTGATCTGCTCCAAAACCAAAAGCATGAAATTTTCAAACATGCCAAGCAATTAGCACAACAAAAACTCTAATCTTCTCAATTCCATTCAATAGACACATCTAATTCATTCAAAGTTCAAATCTTTGAAACCAAAGATCAATACTTTGCATAGATACATAAATTTGATGTGTATGTATTAGTATATGTACCTGATTTGAAGCAGGGGAAGAATCACCATGACTTGAATCAAGAGAATTAAGAGGCTTCTCTTCAGTACCCATCACTATACAAACATACAGCAAGAGATTGATTTCAGTTCTCAGGCAACCTTTAATATTCCCAAAATTCAAAAACTCTGCACCAAAAAGCAGAGGTAAGAGGAAGAGACAACGAAGCCAAACCTTAACAATAGATATAAAAAAGAAGACTTTAATAATTTAGAAGGCCAGAGAAAAATCTCAGAATAATCTTCTTATATTAAGAAGCATCAAAGTTTTTGCTAGAGAAAAGCGTGACACAGTAGCTAGAAGTAGAAAACAACTAGAAGAAGCCCAGAAATCTAAGAAACGTCTCCAAAAAGAGAAAAGTTCCAAAATTTCCTTAAAACCCGCCCAAAAGGAAGAAACTTTGAAACGGAAGAAACAAAAGTGACAGAGAGAGAGAGAGAGAGAGGTGATTGTTGTCTCTTTATCTTCTCGAGATTAGTGCTTATTATGATGATGATGAGGAAGATAGTGGAATTGGGCTGTAAATGGGGAAGAAGAAGAATGAGAAAAAGGAAGGACTGCAAGAGAAGAGAGAGAGAAAAGCATGATTCTCACAAGAGAGAGATGGGCCTACTTCTCACTTCTCTCGTATTTTCATCATCTTCTTGCCTAAAAGGCTAAAAAGTATTACGAGTTTTTTTCGTTTTTTGGTTTTTTGCCATTTGATGTAAATTTTCAAAATAAATTCTGGATAAGTCACTTGTGTCGGCTTATAAATTTTAATTAATCTGTAATTTTTTTAGCCTAGGCTTTGAATATTTGTAATGCTATAAACAGAACAAATATGTTTAGTAGTGACAAAATATGTTTAGTAGTGACAAAATACAAATTAAAACTTTAAATAATTAATTCAATCATAAAGTACAAATTTATATATTTTTGATAATTTGTAAACTTTTTATTTATTATTGAAAATTTGACTTATCTGTATTTTCTGTCACGGCATTTGATTTAGTTAAAAAGATACTAGTATAGTTTTCTATAGAGATAAACAAAAATCATTAACATAATCCTACCAATTTGACACTAAAAACAAAAAATAGTGAATGCTGCGTGTTATATGATGCGGCGCGGCACAATTTGATAAGACGAACGAAATGATGTAATTTACATTTTGTGTATAACTGTGATTGTGTGACATGTGTACTATCATAGTGATTAGTGGCTTTCTTCTCCTTTTTTCTATTCAATTCAATTAAATCTCTTTTTGATATCACTCAAGTTTGATGTAACACCTGCATTTGTATTCTAGTTCTCATGTGTATTAGTCACTAGAACCGTGTCACGGTTTCCAAAGAGGAACTAGTTTTGACCCCAAAAAAAAAAAAATCATTTTCCAGAAATAGGTTTGATGTATCAAATTTAAATTACAATTAACATAGTTTTGGATTAGCTGGACGGGACATTTATTAGGCGGGTTAACCTAATTCCTATAATAATCTCATTCTACTATATTTAATTTTTAAAAAACACTCAAGTTTATTTTCTCTATTTTTTTCTTTGTTTGATGTTAAAAATTGTGTTTGCTCTATGTTTGTTAACATTTACGAAAGTGTGTTGTGAAAATATTTACACTTTTCCAAGCGCAATGTTTACTAGATTTAACTGTATAAAGTGAAAACTATTAAATAACATAATATGACTAGATATAATTACATAAATTGTGGCAAGATTCGTATTAGTATTTTTGTAAGGAATTTTGATATTTATAACATTAAAGTTTGCTAGTGATGCATTAGGTTTAACTTTTGCTTGGTTGGTGTTAAGTACTTAGAGATCGGAATGTTCATACATCACGATCATGCGTGAAGTTTATGCTTAGTTACGTGGGTGCAGATAATACGTTATCTCATTAAATAATTATTCTATACTATAACCATTAAAATGATAAAATATGCTCTGGCCTGACAATTTTTTTAACCT
This sequence comes from Arabidopsis lyrata subsp. lyrata, assembly GCF_000004255.2. Lineage (NCBI taxonomy): Eukaryota > Viridiplantae > Streptophyta > Magnoliopsida > Brassicales > Brassicaceae > Arabidopsis > Arabidopsis lyrata. Next base: position 19,582,789 of record NW_003302548.1, on the reverse strand, counting down.
TTTGTTTTCCTTTAATTCATTTTAATATACACTCCAAGCTGAATATTTACCCAGTTATTCCATTTATATATAAATAAATAAAAGGATAACAAAATTTAGTATTCCCTTGCATACAAATTTTCTTACAATAATCTACACAGTTTAGGCCAATAAAAATGATTATTTATCACTTTTTATCATTTACTAGATAATATCCTGTATTATGTGCGGAACAAAACGATTATTAAAGATATTTTAATATATTGATAATATTGAAAGTGTTCAAATTTTATATTATTAGATAACCAGCCGTGTATTAATAATTATCAAGATTGAAAATTTTCGTTATGTATTAAATTTTATTTTTATCATGATTTATGATATATATCTTGTTATATAAATAGATACATAAAATATTAGATACTCTATTTTGTATAGATTTGTATCTCTTAATTACATATTTTAACTATATTTTCGTTTTATTAATTGAGAAAAATAAAGAGTATAAATTAATTTGAAAAAATAAACATAAGTAAAACTAATGGCAAAATCTGTAAATATCCTAATAAATATTGGGTTGTTAACTAAATAGATTAAGAAGATCTATGAGAATGATACGTTAGCATGATATTTTCGTTAATCACACATGAAAAGTAAGGTTATTTTTTAAAAATGATTTTCAATAAATATATAAGGGATGATAAATGCAGTATATTTTGACATGCAATGCTTTTCTGGTGACCGCTTATATTTCTTTGATAATGAATAGCCACAAACATACATAACCTATAAAAAAAAAGTTAGTCATTTTTTTGTGTGTTCTACAAACATTCTTCGTAAATGCTGATTTTAAAGAAGGAGAAAGTCGATATTTTATTTGAATTCGGCTTTAAAATGATGCCTAAAATAAAGGTGACTTTAGTTTACATATTTTGTTTCTTAGGAAGAATCTCTGCTTTTTAAAAACATTGCAGAAGTAATCACTCATCAATAAAGCTAATTTTTGACTTGAATTCAAAACCAGCCTCTTTATCGGAGGTGTTAGATTGAAGCTTTTAATTTGCATTTCTATTGAAGAATTTTTTTTTGTTTCTCTCCATTTAATTCTCACTCATTTCTAAATTTTGCTAAGTAAGTGTGGTAACGAAATAATATTCTACAGTACCAAACATAAAAAGTGTAAAATATGAGTCATTGTATATAGGAGTTTAATTAGATATCTAGCACATTAAAAATATTAATATGTTTAAATAACAGCCTATCATTTTTCATTTAATAATATCATTTTTTATTTTACTTGATTTTAGGTGATTTTTTTTTCCCTAACTTGCTTTCAAATGCAAACACAACTAAACAATTTTTTTCCTATATGTTTCCAAATTCTAACTCGGTCTTTATATTTTTTATAGAATAAATTATGGATTTTGTCCTTTTTCATAAGGGCATTTGTAGATTTTGCCCTTTTTTGAATAGTTTATGCATTTTGCCCTTTTTCATGCTCCAAAAATATGATTTAACATGCGTTTCACTCGTTATGTTTGGGTTTAGTCGGTTCCATTTGTTCTTAGGGTTTAGTATTTGGTATAAAGTACGTATTTTTGGAAAAAAAAAATCCTAAATACGTACATTTTTAAGTGTTAAAAAAGGGCAAAATCCGTAAACTATTCAAAAAAGGGCATTTTCATAAGTTTTTCCCAAAAAAGGACATTTTAAACAATAATCCCTTTTTTATATGTATAGACTAAGTGACTAACACACTAATTTCACTAGATTTGTTATGTTATTGGAAGCTTCTAATAAATCGGCGTAGGTTTAAAGGGTGGCACAAATTGATGGTGTAGTAGTTTTTTTTTTTTGTTAAAGAATTGATGGTGTAGTAGTTTAACATAAAATAATACGTAATCGATCATTATTGATTTTTGTTTCAAAAAAATTGTGAATATACACAAAAATTTGTGAAAGTTCCCAATTTAATTTGTTGTGAAAATTTCATGTAGCTTAAAGAGAATAAATTTTATTTCTAGAAACAAAATTCTATTTCCTTGACAAAAACACAAAATTCTATTAACTGATATATTTCCAGTTATGCATGTAAAGGAAAATGAACTAAATCGAGTATTCTGATATGGATGTTTTTATATCTGAATGGCCAAACCTACCGATTACGTGAAAGTAGCGTACCAAAGTGATCCAAACCAACCAGAATTGGCCTACACAAAAGGCAAAGCTAAAGCAAATTAATTGGTAGGCAATCTCGCTCTCTCTACATATGTACATTATTATAGGTTGGTTCATTATTACTTTTCTGAAGTGGTTATAGGATTAGTATGTATTAGGACTACATATATTGACTTATGACGACATCTCTTGGTAATGTATAGGGTTTACAGTTTTGCACTTATCGCAGGTGCACAGTTTTGCACTTATCGCAGGTGCATGAATCGTGAACTACCCATATATATATATATATGTAATAAATCATACAAACGAAGTGTGTGTATTAAACCTGAGGTCAAGCTAGCTCGAAGACCCACATTGTTGGGGAGAAGGAATCAACTAGAAGATTCTTTATAATAAGTACACTTAAATGCCGCCTACGTACAAATGATCTAAGTGGGTTTTTGACACAGCCATAAAATTTTGTCTTTTCTTCTGGAAAATTAAATCTTAAAGTATACATTCTTGAAGATTATATCACCTGAGTCCTGACAAAAGCTTTTTTTTTTTTAATTTTATTGGACTATCCGTATTTATTAGCATTTTAGTTCTTATAGTTTTCAAGATAGGTTCAATAGTAAAACCTTTAACTTTATCCACAAAAAAAAAAAAAAAAGAAGATAGGATGAGTTATTGTTTTGTGATAACAGTATTTTGGTTGTCTTTATCAAAAATATGGTATTTTTTCTTAAAATGATAGTTTCCATTCCATCACCTCTAAAGAAATCCATAAATATAGTGGATTTTTTTATAACTTCCATGACACTAGATAATATTTGATGTTAACTTTCATGCATGCAAAATTGCAAAAACTAGGTTGGTCCCTTGGGGAATACATGACCAAATTGGAAAATTGTAAATACTACAAGTCATGTAAACGCGATAATCCAATCCATCAGATTCGACGCGTCATTATCCTCTCTCTTTTTTTTTTTTTTTAGCTTACAAAGTTACAAGCCGATCTACTTGTGACTTGTAGTTCTTGCAGACCTGTCGAGTTTAAAGTCCACATCCGATCAAAAAGCCCGTTTTTTAATAATGGGCTAAGAATATGAATCATGAAGCTGCAATATCTTTGTGGGTGTAGTAGTTGACTTGAGAGCGGCCTAATAACTTAACAAGTACTAGTACATTATGTTTTCTTTTGTCGTTAGCAAATTTTACATTATACTTTCCCAAGAAAATATTTCACAAAATAAGAAAAATAAAATAAAAATAAAGATTTATGAACTAAGTTGTACCACATCGAACTTACCCCAAGATTCCAAATGTGTACTGATGACTGCAAAAATAAGGATCACATGAATACTTTATCAGCTCACTGAAATTTTTCAGACTACTTTGTTTGTAGTACGTACTATTCGAAAAAAAGATCTTGACTGCATTAAATTCTCACCCTCGAAACAAACCGTATTATTGTTTTGTTAAATGATCATAAATTCCCTAGGAAGCACGGAAGCTCCGTCCGTAGTCCGATTCCCGCTTCGGAAGCTAAAACGGAATCGGAAGCTTCAGGAAGCGCCCGGAAGCGTGGTGGAAGCGCGATTCCGAAAAAAAGGAAATCAGAAGCGTTTTGAAAGCTATGATTCCGTTTAGGAAGCGTTCTATTTTTATGCGATTCTGATTTTGGAATCGTTATTAAGGAAATATTTAGGAAGCGTGATATATTTTTTGTATTTCTTAATTAAATATGAAATTAAAAAACCCTAATTACAGTTTACTAAACAAGAGAATACCAATCGTGGCTAAATTTCGTCTTTGGCAAAACTCTTGTTGGGATTGACCCATTTGATTGGCCCTGCAAAAGAGAAAGCTAGGTTAGTGATGATGAAGAACAAGGAAGTTCTGAAGTAGAACAAGAAGAAGAAGTTGTCATGGTTGAAGAAGAAGAGAGGTCAACTAAAGAAGAAGAAGGAGTCAACGTAAAAAGAAGATGTGTTTTGAGTTAAGAGATGGAGTGGGCCTAAGTGGTTAAGGTGTGGCCCAACAGAAGAAAGGTGTTGTCTAATGGGTCTAACTAAAGCCCATTCGTAGAAGTAATTATAATGTCCAAGTATAACTAAGCGTTAAGTGAGTTGTTGAGAGTGTTTGCTAATGGTGATGAAAATGAAAAGGAAGACGATGGTCCAAATCTTTGACTTATGCGTTATGTTTTTTTTTAATCTCTAATCAACTTAATTAAGTATTGGATCTCTTTTATTTAAGACAAGAGTTATTTAATCACATTTGAGTTATTTAATCACATTTGATTATATATATATATATATATATATATATATATATTACACGCTTCCAAAACGTACCCATATAATAAATTTTTGAAAAAATCGCTTCCACGTTTCCAAACGCTTCGCTTCCCCGCACCCGCTTCTGATTCCATGCAACTTAGTAAATTCCTAATGCATCCGGCTTTGGGGCGTGTAGGACCAAAGATTAGTCATAGGATCATCAATCTCCTATTGCTTTCACGTATGAAAATGACTTATATCTAAGTTATCACTACAAAAACGCAGATTTAGTATTTTCACTATTCACAACAATCCAACTCTTTTCTCTTTCCATTCGAGTAAACGATGAATTTTAAAAGTAAAAAACAGGGAAAACATTTTGCAGCGTAATGAATTTTCTCTTCTTTCTTTTTCCAATTTACCCACAAATTAAACGCAGAACAAACACATAAAGCATTATAATAATCCCAATAGCAAAAACAAAAGACCAGTCAATAGAAAAGTAGAAGAAGAAGAACACCCAACTTTCCAAGTTGAAGAAACAAAGATGGTTTCTTTTTTAACAACCCATCACTGCGCAGTTATACACAAACACACCAACATTTTCTTTAACTCCAAGCACTTTCCAATCCAAGTTTCCATCTTTAGCTCCTGCTTTCGGACACCAAGAATTCACCACAATGCCCTCGCCGTGAGGACCTCGTTGCCCACAAAACACCAACAATTGGTCCCCGCACGGTTTAAACGCCAGTCCCCAACCGTTTGACGAGTCCACCATCGGCGGTAATCTTCCCATCACTTCCCATTTGTTCTTCACCTTATCATACTTCTTCACCATATTGGTTGAGTACTCGAGCGTGAATAGCTCGTTGTTAACCACTACAACAAGAGGTGGAGCCTGTGCTGCTCGGTTCACATTTGGATACATTCCTTCTATCTTCCTCCATTTCCTTGTCTCCAGATCAAATTCCTCCCCAAAAGTAACTGATACATTCGGGCTCGACATGCCTCCAATCACATAGAATTTCCCGTCCATGAAAAATCCCGAGCACAGTCTTCGAGGGGAATGCATATTGGGAAGCATTTCCCATCTCCCTGACGAAGAATCATAAAGCTCAGCTGATGCTAATATATTCCCATTCATATCAGTCCCTCCCGCAACTATAGCAATTCCACCGAGGCTTCCTGATGCAAACAAGCAGCGAGGACGATGCATTCCTTCGCATTTGACCCAACACCGAGACCTCAAACTGTATTTCCAAATCACAAACTGAAACAACTCTCTCCCGAAAACCAAAAGCTCGTCATCTACAGCCAAAGACTCTTTATCGGCGAGGTTGAAGCAGTCGTCACATGGCATTTTAGGTAACACCATCCACTTCTTTTTCATAGGAGAAAACATCAACCAACCTCTCGGGTCGCAAACCATGAAAACAAGATACTCCACTATCCCCAATTCTTTTCTCAGAGCAAACAAATGACCATCGTTGATCAACTTATTGTACTTCTTGTTGACACATGACAAGGAAGGATAATCTGACCTCGGAACCCAAGCAAGACAATTAAGAGCAACGTCATCGATAAGACCAGGGAGAAGCGAGTCAGTAGATCCCAACCTGAGGCGATGACCATCGTTCTCCTCTCCTACCATCAAATTCACAACTACAGAAGCAGAAGCAGAGACTTCTCTCCTCTTATTCGAATGTTCTTCCGCAGCCATTAATGTTTAAAAACCTATTTCGATACAAAGAATCCAACCCCAACCAAAAAACAAAGAAACCTATTGCAATACAAACAACAAATTTTGTCAAGACTCTTCTTCTTCTTCTTCAAGTATCAAAAGCAAGTCTTGCTTAATTGGGCAACTCTTGTCCCAGTATCCGGACACAGATTTCGACTGTTGCTCCAAAAGAATCTCCATCTCTTTATTATTTTGGCCATCAAATCTTCAAACAATCAAAACTATATAACAACAACATCATCCTCAAAATCTTCCAAAGTTGGAAAATTTTCTAGCTCCGATTCAAAACCCAAATTAATAATCTGTAGAAAATACCGAAATCGATGTCAGAATCTTTAAACCAATCAAAAAACAGAAAGAAATGTAAAAAAAAATGGTTGCTTTTTTTCTTCTCCGATCCAAATAGAATCATTACAGATTAACATAAGATCGATCCTCAAATCGGAGCCAAAGTCAAATCTCCATATGATTGTGAAAAAGAGAAATCAGATCCGAATCTGATACTATAAAACCCAAAAATCCCAATAAAAAATCTGAAATTGGAAAATGCGCCCAGATCCAAAAACCAGGATCATACAGGGCAAGAGAGAATGAACAAAATCAAGCAATAAAAAAAACGAAGAAGAGAAGACTAATCTCCAAGCTTACCCCCCCAAAAAATAACTCCACTGGTAGATTTAGATCTCGTCGTCTCGGGTCAATCCCCGGAAATTAATTACCCGTTGAATATTTCGCCGGCGACCGGCATGGAGTCAAAAGGTAGAGAGAGAGAGTGGACTGGGAAAAGCGAGAAACTGAAAAAAAAATGGTAAAGAGAGAAGAAGAAGAAGAAGGTAGGGTTGTTGCTTACATATAAACAAGTGAAGAAGCCAAACAAGAGACAAGAAGCTTGTATTAATGTCTATTCCATAAACTTTTAAATATAAGATTAAAAGCTTGTATTTATCTCTTTCGTTTTTATCCCAAACTTTCTAGGTATTCCATTTTTTACCCCAAAATTTATATATGAAAGGCCTTCATAAAAATTCTCGTTTATTAACTGTATCCAATCTCCTAAAAAAATATTTTGTAATTAAAATTTTAGTTGAATCAAACGGTTTACATAAATCAAAACATAGTTATAAATCCGAAAATAATATTTTAAGTGTTAAATTTATATTATATGAAAACGGATTGAATGTTAAGAAATGTTACATTAGTATCTATTTTTAATCGACACACATACAAAATGTTAAGAAATAAATTGAGAGAAAATGTGCAGAAAAAAACGTATAATAATTTATTGATAAAAATATATAATTTCTATGTTTGTAGTAAAATAAGATCTCAGTTCAATTACATGTTAAGCGCGACAACAACACACACGATCAAAGCCATGTCCTGTTCGCACACAGAAAACTTTATTAGAAGGCCTGCCTCCACATTTCTCAAAACAATCTTCTTTTCTCTTACAAAATACAGCAGGTTCATAGAATCCACAAATTTCCCCGGAGAGGTTTATCTCTCGAGTGGATTTCACATTGTTAACAAGGAGAGAAATTACAACGATGAGAAGAGCCGCAAATTTCATTTTTGACGACATCGTCGTTTTTGATGATTTTTCTACTTTATCAGTTAAATATGAAATACGTTTTTTTGGTTGAATAAATTGACAACTAATAATGGTTGCTTTATAGTTTTCTTTTTCCTGATGTTGTGGTTTTAGCTTTTATGGTTAGAAGTTTGAGTAATTATAAAATTGTGTTAGCTTTTAAAGTTACATAGATAACTGTTAGATATTAAATACATGCGTTATAATTTGCACAAAAAAAAGAAAAAAGTACTTACGTTATACATGCACTTTTAAAGTAAATAATTGAGAGATATGTTTACTTTTGAGAAAAAGGTAAATCAAAGTCACAATCAAAATCAATTTGTTTTGAAATTTATAAACAATGGACAATAACATGAAAATTATCTAGTATTAAATAAAAAGAAAAACAATGACCTCAATCGAGGTCAAACTTGTACGGTTAAGTAGATGCATCTATTCTTCAAAGCTTGTACATTTCTTAAAACGATCAAAAGCATCCGAGTTTTTTTAGTTAGGATCTGAGGTTTCAGAGATCCCATTAGCTTCTTCTTCTTCAATCTTTGAGGCAGCATTGCGTTTGCACCAACAAAAATACTCAGGGACGTGCCCGTCTTCTCCAATGACCCATGGATGCTCCGACACATTCTTCGGTGTCATTCTCTGGCTCGGATCTGCAAAACCGCCATTGGTATACACACATAAGGACTCAATTCTATGCTTTGTACAGTTTAACTACACCAAAAGGAACGAAATAAATTACCTTTGCAAAGGAGACCTTCGATCAAATCTCTAAGAAGAGGATTCAATCCATCCGGGATTATCAAAGGGTTGTTAACAATCTGTAAGAGATAACAGATTATGAACCATTGGAGGTTATAAGATTTTCAATTAGATTTCTTAAGATCCAACGAAAGCATTGATCAGATGCAAAACCTACCTTGTCGTACGTGTCCTGAAGAGTATCCGCAAGAAACGGGTATTGTCCCAATATCATACAATACAAAGTAACTCCCACTGCCCATGTATCCGCAGCTCTGCCACTATACGTTATACCTGATACTGATTTTAATCCAAAGAAAAAGATACTCGCTTATTCTCCATACACTTGGAGTTAAGACCAAGCTTAGAGAGATATTAGAAAGGAAGCTGACCTAAACAACATTCTGGAGCAGTGAAGACTGGAGTCCCGGGAGATCGACGCAGCTGATCATCATCATCCTGTAGCAACAACAGATCGATGCTAGCACTCAGGTCACTAGATGCATATCAAGAATTAATGAAGATAAAAAATTAACATATCATTTATTACCTTGAATACTTGGCTGACACTGAAATCTCCTATCTTCACTGTACCGCTACTAGTAACCAACAAATTGTCGGGTTTAATGTCCCCGTGAATTACATCCTGTTTTTCCCCCATAGAATAGTATCAAGACAGTATTAGGTGATGAAACATGAAGGGAGAGAAGCACGCTAAACAATGAAGATCATACATGAGCATGAAGATACATCAGGCCAGTAACTATATCCCGCAAATACTTTCTAGCAGTTTTCTCTCCGAGAGCACCCGGCGGTCCAGACCCGTCATATACCCATTTTCCATCAACGTATTCGAGAACTAGGAGAAACCAGAAGACAAACATTGTAAGATTAAAGGCTCTTTCCACAGAGAGTATATATCGAAACAGTAGAAAAGAGAAAGGAAATTAAGTACCCATGTAAAAATGATCAGTTTCTGGGTCATCTATCACCTCAATGAGGTTAACGATGTTAGGATGCTCCAAAATTTTCATAATCATAACCTGAAAGTGATGAGATAAATGAGCGTAAACATAACTTCTCTAAAATAAAACAAATAGAAATGCTGTTTAGCAATGCCAAAACTAAGGATACCTCACGAAGAACATCACTCATAGCAGTCTCTGAAGGTGCAACCCTTAGCCTTAATAAATGGGACTTGTGAAATGCCTGGAAATCCAAGTATTAAATCATAATATGTCAGAGAGCTACAAGCCATATAAGTGATCAATTAAACAAATTAACTTGTATAATTTGTACTATATTGAAGGATCATAGTTCAAATGAATAACACCAGCTAAACAAAACAAAACCAAAAAAAGGTTTCAGTTTCACGCGGTAATGAGGGAAAGAAACAGGAGGTTACCTTGATAGCATAATACTGGCCGTCTAACGTGCTTCGATATAAAACCTGTTGTGAATGCAAAAAAAAAAAAAATAATGTTCTGGAATCCAAAACCCGGGATACTTTTGAAGGATACACTGAAAGGATTGGATAGTATTGTGTAAATGAGATCACACTTACCACTTTACCATAGCTACCAGCTCCAATTTTACATACGCGAACATACTCATTGATTGTCTTGTCACCATTTTCATCCTACATATCAAACAACAAATAAATTGGTATAGACACGCCATGGGATATTCTAAGAAGCAATAATATGAGAGATACGCACAAGGAGTCACTTACCTCTCCACGTATAAGTTCATTAGTTTCTCTCACTGGAATATGCCTGCAGATTAATCCATTATCTAATCTATATTTCAAAATTTCCTCAGATCGTTTAGAGCGGCTCTTCTGCTCTACTTCTTCTTCATCTTCTTCTTCTTCTCCTCTCGCAGTGCTAGTTACATCACTATCACATGAATATGTATCATCATCGTAGGGCTTGGGCGGCTGTCGGGTTCTACCACCAGAAGTGCCAAAGCATCCAAAGCAACCCATGGTACGGGCAAACAAAATACTATCACGAAACATGATCTACTTCTCAAAAAAAAAAAAAAAAAAACAAATTGCTCCTCAATGTATGATGAAAATATAAAATCCTCAAGTTAACTGAGGAACCTGTACAAAGAAAAAAAAAGTGACATCAACATTAACATCCTGAATTGAGCATACAAATAAATAAACACACAAAAACCTCGGTAGAAATAGAAATCTTACCCCACGATAAAAGGGGTTTTGAGGGCTTCAAGCCCGATGAACTTGACTATTCCAAAGGATGCCATTCAGCGAGATGAATAATACAACTAGAGATATCATAACAACTGCAATCGAAACGCGACATGTCCAAGACTGAAAACCTTATAGATAAACTATATTATAACCCCAATTCCTCAGCTTCCTTCTTCACGAGCAGCAACTCTTTGAATGCATAGCCCCAACTATTAATAGCTAGCTACACAGCTTCAACAACCATCAATAAATTCACGTTCTGCAAAAAAAAAGGGTCAAATTCTCATTAGATTCGCTGATAACAACAACAACCACTACGACTGATTTTACAAATTTAAAAGCTTGTGTTGATAAGTCAAATCACATTGTGGGTATGATGATTCTGGCGTAAAGGTGTACACTTTGTCAATCCAAATAGTCAACTCTAATGAACGAAAGATTTAAAAAAAAAAGTGATCGAAATCATTGTAGGTAGTATCGAACAATGAAAAGATGGAGAGAAGAACGACCAAATTCTACAGCAAACTCAAGAACCCCCCAGCTTTCAATTCATATAAATCACAAACCATAATCTGCCTAAATTTTGAAAATTGAAAAAGAAAAAAAAAAAAAAAACCCTAATTTCGGAATCGGATGCAATGAAAAGTTTATCAGAAGATGCCAGAAATTGAAGGTAAGAGCGAAAAATCATACATTGAAGCTGAATTTTGAAATCGATCGGAGCAGAGGAAGACAATAATAAGATCGCAAGGAAAGGGCTCTCTCAACGTCGTGCGTGAGAGATTTAGACACACACCAAAAAAAAGGAGCTTCGAAGCCTTTGATCGAGATTCTCTCCCCTTCGTTTTTTTTTTTTTGGGGTTTATATTTTTTTTTTTTTGTATATTCTTTTTAAAATGGAGTTTCATATTTAAATCATTACCAGCTAATGTGACAAAACAGCTAAAACTAAATTCGTTGGTTCTCTAACAATAATAGTATGTTACAATCAAACAAGACATAATGAAATATTTAAGCATGGACATCATAACTCAACCCGGAATACCATTAAAGCGGTAATTGGAATTCATCGCGATGGGGGTATGGGATCGTACCTCGGCCTTTCTGAACAGATTCATGGCTCAAAAGTTCAAGTATTCTCCTTTGTCAGAGACCGACTTCAAAAAAGGCTTAATACTTGGTCCGCAAAGTTCTTGTCCAAAGGTGGCAAAGAAGTCCTCATAAAGTCTGTTGCGCAGGCTCTTCCGACATATGTAATGTCGTGTTTCCTATTCCCCAAAGCAATTCGTTCAAAATTAAGCAGTGCCATTGCAAACTTCTGGTGGAAAACTAACGAAAATAGCAATGGCATTCACTGGATTGCATGGGATAAACTCTGTACACCTTATGCTGAAGGTGGTCTTGGCTTTAGAACGCTAGAGGAATTTAATCTAGCCTTATTGGCTATGCAATTATGGCGCCTTATCAGATTTCCTAACTCTCTTTTAAGTAGGGTCTTAAGGGGACGTTATTTTCGCTTTAGCGACCCTTTACACATAGGAAGCTCGAATCGGCCTTCATATGGCTGGAGAAGCATAATGGCTTCCAAACCACTTCTTGTCTCGGGTCATCGGCGAACCATCGGCTCCGGAATGCTAACCAAAGTCTGGGAGGACCCATGGATTCCCACTATTCCTGCGAGAGCTGCCAAGAGCCTCCTTGACACTAGAGAGCCTCTTCTCTATGTCAATGATCTGATTGATCAATCAACACAGCTTTGGAAGCTGGATCGCCTTCAAGCGTTGATTGATCCCGCTGACATTCCACTGATTCTCGGGATTCGGCCAAGTCGCACCAACTTGAGCGATGGTTTTAGCTGGTCGTATACAAAATCCGGAAACTATTCTGTTAAATCAGGATACTGGGCAGCGCGAGAGTTATCTCGCCCTACCTGTGACCCCCCTTTTCAGGGACCTAGTGTTTCGGCACTTCAGGCACAGGTATGGAAGTTAAAAACTACGCGAAAGCTTATGCATTTCGCGTGGCAATGTGTCTCAGGATGTCTAGCCACATTCCAGAGATTATCCTATCGTCATATTGGCAATGAGAAAGGATGCCCTCGTTGTGGGGGTCCTGAAGAATCTATAAACCATCTTCTCTTTGACTGTCCGCCTTCGAGGCAAATTTGGGCCTTATCACCCATTCCTACCTCAGGGAATATTTTCCCCAGAAGTTCTCTCTTCTATAATTTCGACTTTCTTTTCTGGCGTGGGAAAGAATTCGGAATAGAATAGGACACTCTGGAACTCTTTCCATGGATATTATGGTATATTTGGAAAAGTCGTAACAGATTTTGCTTTGAAAACTTTAAAGAACCTCCTCATGAGACTTTGGCTTTGGCCTTACAAGAAGCCTTTGTTTGGAAGAAAGCGAACACGAAAGAAGTGGAAGAGCCTGAGCCTCTCGCCTGCCCGGTTTTACTCCACTCGTCTCTTCCCCAGATCTCAGAATGTCAAACGGATGCTTCCTGGCATTCGGAGGACTCTCTAAGTGGACATGGTTGGGTTTTAGTCGACCAAGACCGTATTCTCCAACTTGGCTTAAAGAGTTCGAGACGAAGCCTCTCACCTCTCCACGCGGAGATTGATTCTTTGCTTTGGGCAATGGATTGTTTGATCTCGCTAGGCATTACTACTTGCGCCTTCGCATCTGATTGCTCGGACATGATATCGATCATTGACAACCAAGACGCTTGGCCAACCTTCGCAGCAGAAATGGCATCTTTCCGGTCACTCGTTTGTTTTTTCCCTTCTTTTAGTATTAGATTCCTTCCTCGAAGTTCAAATACTCGAGCATATTGTTTAGCTAAACAAGCTCGATCTCGAAACAGTCTATTTTCCCATGTAAGTTCGTCGGTTCCTGATTGGCTCTCCCTAGCGGAGAGTCTATTTCCGATATCTTAATAGAAATGGTGTTTGATTAAAAAAAAAAAAAAAAAAAAACATGGACATCTCTACCTTTATTAAAAAAACCTTGTATATATAATATTACATCATCATCTTTAAAAATTTGTAAAATAAATTACAATTTTTCCTAGAGAATTCTTTATTTTTATAAAAAAAAATTGTTAAGAAAAAAAACTCTTGTTTCACATAAAAAGCTTAATAAGTTGTAAATATTGAATAAGTTTTCATTAGCATAAAATTGTCTCTGGCTTCTTAAATTGATTTGTGCAAAATAGTTGTTAATTCGTAATACTAATATACTCCTATGTAAAATTGTTTTTAATGTGAGAGAAAATATCTGCATAGAATTCCAAATCGTGGGCAAAGAAAGAAACACAAAACAAAAGGGAAAGAAATTGTCGCCACTCGCAGATACACAAAAGGCTTTTGTGAGTGTCCCAATTCCATTCACGCAGAGTTTTATTGGTGTTTATTATCTGAATTCTGACACTTTCTCTCTTCACGCCGCCGCAAATGACCGTCGGAGTTTTAGCTTTGCAAGGTTCTTTCAATGAGCACATCGCGGCTCTGCGGCGGCTCGGTGTCCAAGGCGTCGAGATTAGGAAGGCTGACCAGCTTCTCACCGTTTCCTCTCTCATCATTCCTGGCGGCGAGAGCACCACCATGGCCAAACTCGCCGAGTACCATAACTTGGTCCGGTCCTTTCTTTCTCTCTAGAATCTAAATTTATTGTTTTTGCGAGGACCCACTTGAAGAAACTAGTAAAGGTTCCTTTTTTTTATGTGTGTTTTGACACTAATCTGGCGTTATTCACCAAAATGTTGGATTTTTTCAACTGAAGCTATTAGATTTTCCCTGAATTTCAGTCAATCGTCTCTTATACCTGACTAATTCAGTTGGTATTGTTCAAAAGAATTGGCTTTGAGATTGAAAATGAAGGAACTTTGGATTAGGCTGAGAGTTAATCTTCAAGTAAATGTTTTGTACCTGGAACCTTTAAACATTGTGGACCAAACTACTCTTTGATTAGATGATCTTATGCATGATTTTTCCTAGCTTTAATGGAACCGATGATGAGTCTAGCTAGAATCTTGAAAAGGAGAGCTTTCATTTACGTTTATTTTTGGTGGTGAGGACGAAGAATAGTATAGAAGTCTCTTCTCTGCTCTAATTTTCTTTCATTTGTTGCTCTTTTGAAGTTTCCGGCTCTACGTGAGTTTGTTAAGATGGGGAAACCTGTTTGGGGGACATGCGCGGGTCTTATATTCTTGGCAGACAGAGCGGTTGGTGAGTACTTTTAATCCATCTTCCTGTCATTTGTGTTGCGAAATAGTTTAGAAACTAAAAACGTGAACATGTTGGAAATTTCAGGTCAGAAAGAGGGAGGTCAAGAGTTAGTTGGTGGCCTTGATTGCACTGTGCATAGGAACTTCTTCGGCAGCCAGGTAAAATTATGTCTCTTACCAAGATTCCGAGTTCATGTTTAAGAGATGTGTAAGCACATATGTAAATTAATCTTGACTTGCAAAATGTGGAAAAAGAGACTGCTTATATCAGCATGAGTTGTGATGTACTTATATATAAAACTCGGTCTTTTCATAAATCAATTGGAGTAAAAAGATTTGTAGGTCTCTGGTTGACTAATTTCATATTGATTCACATCTTAGATTGTTCTTAAATTTGTTTTCGATGTGTAGATTCAAAGTTTTGAAGCTGATATCTCAGTACCTCAACTAACATCTCAAGAAGGGGGGCCAGAGACATACCGGGGAGTGTTCATACGTGCTCCAGCTGTTCTTGATGTAGGTCCTGATGTCGAAGTCCTGGCGGATTATCCCGTCCCATCAAACAAGGTCTTGTATTCAAGCTCCACCGTACAAATCCAAGAGGTTTGCTCAATTCACTAATTTTCATGAAACGATTACTCTTTTGTGAGGACTTGTATGAATCCCTTCTTGTTGGTTTCATTTTTTTCCGGATAAATCAGGAAGATGCTCTTCCTGAAACAAAAGTCATTGTTGCTGTGAAACAAGGAAACTTGTTAGCTACTGCTTTTCATCCCGAGCTAACTGCAGACACGCGATGGTAATTAGTTAACTTTTTCCCCGGTCTTTTGATATCTTCAACAGCGAATTATATGCTCAGATTTTACTCTTTCTGGTTTCATTTTTTTCCAGGCACAGTTATTTCATAAAGATGACAAAAGAGATCGAACAAGGAGCTTCTTCAAACAGTAGTAACACTGTTGTATCTGTTGGAGAAACAAGTGCCGGTCCCGAGCCAGCTAAGCCTGATCTTCCTATATTTCAATAACTGAACAGTGAGAAGAGACACACTTCTTAAAATAAAAACTATAGAAAGTGTCAGATTCTTTATCTTTCTTACGATGTTTTTGGAAAAATTGCAAGCTAGTTTGCAATTTGCACACAAGAAAGTTTCACAAGACTCTTTAATGAATTCATGTACACTTGTTTCTTAATACAACTTTTGTATACCGTTGAATCTCAAACAGCTCTCCTGGTTCATTTTGGTTTTGTGCCTTGTGAACTGTGAACAGAAGTCATTTGGCCAAGAATTGAGCTTTAGAAAACTGGCAGCTTTTATAGACAGACTTTGAAAGAGTAACTCGGTATGGTTTTGGTTAACATGTTTAAGAAGCTAACCCGGTTTATAGTAAACCGAACAGCTGACTTTGGCGCGTTTGACTTTCCTTTTTTGCTTTCTCGAAAAGGTGCAATCTTGTTAATTGTTATAGTGGGCGGCTTTGGGCCAATGAAAGTCGGAGAAAGTTTCTTAAAATGCACACGTTTACAGATATGTTAAGACATGAGGGCTTTCTTCTTCATTTAAGGCATCCTCACGTTTCCGCTACTCGTTTCCTTGCACATAAAGGCACCAAGAACAATCAATTAAACTGAAAAGTTTTAGAGAAAGATTTAGATTTACATAGTGTGATTACATAATATTAGCAAGTTACTATGAGAAAAACCGGTGAAGAATTTTGGTTAATTGGGGAAAAATGAAGTAATTACAAATATGTTTTGATCACGAGGCATTGAGAAATAGGTAAAAAAGAATGTGAAATGATAATATATTGTACGGTTGTGTTTAAATTAAACAACTATTTTCTAGCTAAAAGACTTGATGTTGAAGCTTCATCAAGCTAGGTTTTTGTTAAGAAATCAATGGAGACGACTTGAGATGAACTCAAAGAGTCGGCTTCTTTCTTAAGATGAAGCAAGGGATATTATCATATGGGGTTTTAATAAGTCAACTCAATTTTTCTCCACTCTATATAATCCCTTCTTCTGCAACAACATTTCACCACACCAAAAACACATAAACATTTTGAAAAAAAAAGAAGAAGAAGAAGAAGAAGAAGCTAATTAAAGAAGCAGACTTGAACTCTAGAGATGGAGCGCAGACAGTCATATGTGCTTGTCGCGCTCATTGCATTGCTTCTCTTGACCGATATTGTCATTGCAGAGAGAGATGGTGGCAAAGGCAACGGTAAAAACGGCAAGGGGAACGAGGTACAAGTAGACAAGGGTAAAGGAGATGATGGCAAAGGCAAAAGTAACGGTAACGGTCCAAAGGACAAAGACCAGGAGAAGAAGGACAAGGAGAAGGCGGCCAAGGACAAGAAGGAGAAGGACAAAAAGGATAAGGAGGAAAAAGAAAAGAAGGATAAGGAAAGGAAGGAAAAGGAGAAGAAGGAGAAAGAGGAAAAGGAAAAGAAGGATAAGGAAAGGAAGGAAAAAGAGAGGAAGGATAAACTGGAAAAGGAAAAGAAGGATAAGGAAAGGAAGGAGAAGGAGAAGAAGGAGAAAGAGAGGAAGGAGAAGGAGAAGAAAGACAAGGAGGAGAGTGAAGCAGCTGCGAGATACAGAATATTATCACCGTTGCCTACAGGACAAGAGCAGGCCATGTGCCAGGGTCGGGGATCATGTTATTACAAGACTCTTGTTTGCCCTGGTGAGTGTCCCAAGAGGAAGCCCACGAAGAACAAGAACACCAAAGGTTGCTTCATTGACTGCACTAACAAATGTGAAGCTACCTGCAAATGTAAGTACATTCTATTCAATTGGTCTCTTTTGTTTAGATTCAGTTTGCTTCTGGCATACGTATGAACATAGATTTCAGTCATGGATTGATTAGTTGGGGTACAAGGAATTGATATCTTCTAGCCCAAGTAACTTGAACTAATTCCGGATTTCTTCTCTCTTTCAGGGAGAAAAACGAACTGCAATGGCTATGGATCTTTGTGCTACGACCCTCGATTTGTCGGAGGAGACGGTGTGATGTTCTATTTCCACGGATCCAAAGGTGGAAACTTTGCGATTGTTTCAGACAACAATCTCCAGATCAACGCTCACTTCATCGGTACAAGACCCGTTGGCAGAACCAGAGACTTCACATGGGTTCAAGCCTTAAATGTTATGTTCGAAAACCACAAGCTCGTGATCACAGCCAATAGAGTGAACCAATGGGATGAAACATCTGACGCCTTTACCATCAGATACGATGGAGAACTCATCACCCTCCCTGAAGACGAACAATCCGAATGGAGGGAAATTTCGGGACAAAAGAGAGAGATCATCATCGAAAGAACTGACGAGAGAAACAGCGTAAGAGTACTTGTCTCTGGTCTTGTTCAGATGGACATCAGAGTGAGACCTATAGGGAAAGAAGAGAACAGAGTTCACAACTACCAATTGCCGCAGGATGACGCTTTTGCTCATCTTGAGACTCAGTTCAAGTTCTTAGACCTAAGTGAGCTCGTTGAGGGTGTTTTGGGGAAAACCTACCGTCCTGATTACGTCAGCTCTGCCAAGACTGGAGTCCCAATGCCTGTATTGGGAGGAGAAGACAAATACCAAACGCCTTCTCTGTTCTCACCCACTTGCAGACTCTGCAGGTTCAAGCCTCAAGAAGAATCACTTTCTGCTGACATCTAATGTGGAGAAGGAGAAAGATGGAAACTTCTTTGATTTTTGAATAAATTCATGGAAATTTCGTATTTGTTACTGTTTTATTTCTGGAAATATTTTATATTCATAAAAGTGATGTAATAAGAGCCAAGAAGATAATATTTGGCCCGTTTGTGAGGGTTTAAGAAATGTCAGAAGCAACCCCTTGATTTCTTATTGTTTCCTTTGTTGTATTTTCTGTACCTATACGTTTATCTAACAATTAAAAAAATAAAACTGTACTTGTGTGTATATTCATGTATTTGGATCTGACATTAAGTTTCTTGGTTCCAGTATTTTGTATGTATTACACTCGGAAAGCAAGTGTTTCTTTGGGGTTCTGAAGAACAACTGCAGATGCTTCTAGAGCACTCTTTTCACCAAAACTTATAAACCAATAGCAAAAATCATATTTAAATAATAATCAAATAAATTAATGCACAAAATAAAAGTTTGCAACTTTCTAGGCATAGTTCATGTGATCCAAGGAAATTAAATTATGTTACACATCACATGAGTACATGACTTCAATACAAGCTACTCAAAAAATGAAATTAACATATATACAAATGTCAACTCCACGAATGATGATTAGAGTTAGTTCAACCACTCGTGGTTTGATTATTATTTTTAATAGTATTAAAAATACAGTGCCTAGATCCGTGATCAATGGCTCTCATTAGCTTTTCATCCTTTAATCTACGAATAGATATTGTGGAAAACATACTCCACGGCGCCGCAGAGATAATGTGAAAAAGTTGAATTTATCATTAGTATATAACATTATTGTAGATATTAGTAATATTTTTAATAATGTCCTAGATCATTTTTTTTGTTCAAGGTCCTAGATCAACTAGCTAAAATTGTTGAAATATACAGTTATGTTTTTGACGTAAAATATATAGCTATTCTCGTATCTAACAAATTTTAAATTTTGTAATCTAAAGTATGGTACGTAATTCGTTAATCATTTTCGTTTGGGTTGACTTATTATGTTACGTGAAACATAGTGTGCTTCCCTAACATTTAGCTATTTTCTCTCTAATTTTTTTATGATCAAGCAGCGTTCCATAGACAGGAAAACATAATAAGTAAAGACTTAACCTAGCTGAATTAATATATACTCCCTCCGTTTCGTTTTAATTGTCGTTTAAGGTTTTTTCACACAAATTAAGAAAAACATTAACTTTCTGTTTTACCCTTTATTAATATATTTTATAAAAAATTTCATTGGCTAAAACATTAAAACAATAAGGATAAAACTGGACTTTTCACCAAACATTTGCATTGAAAACCTAAAACGACAACTATTATGAAACAAAATTTAAATCGTACAACGACAACCAAATTGAAACGGAGGGAATATATTTTTTTTGATAAGAACCTAGCTTAATAATTCTTTGATAATTTTAGTTAGTTTTTCGCAATGCCTCGTAAACTGTAATAATACTCATATTAGAACTTGCGGACTTAAGTTTTCAGAGGCTTTCTTGTATAAAGTATTCAAAAATTGTGGATAATTAGGACTGGTCATTGTGAATATGATAAATTGTCGTTTCAATGGAAATTTGATGAGTTGATTCGTGGTTAATGATTTATATCTCTATTTTTTTTTTTTCTATAGGCTGACTTTTCCCTATTAAGAAATGTAAGTTTTCATTTTTAGTTAAATACTCAATTCTTGGACTTGAATTTGAAATCAAGTGGTGGTTCTCCCAAAAGAATTTAATAAACAAAAGTGGAAGCTGTTTCTGACACGGTCTTCGATTCTTCATGTGATTTTGATCAACTCTGGACCGTCAATTAAGCCGGTCTCCCCTGCTTACTTCAAGCCTCTCTGGTCTATAAGAACACTCCCTCCACTTCTATCAAATCAACACTCACGTTCAGAAATATACAACAAACCACTGTTTCTTTCAAAACCACAAACAAAATGTCGCGGGTTCTTGTGACTATTATAGTTCTTGTCTCTGTTTTCGCGGTTTCTGCTACCGAGAAAGGGAAGAAAGGTGCTTATGATGCAGCTTCAACGAACTACAAGGTTTTGTATCCACTTGGCTCGGGTCAAGAGCGAGTTCAATGCTTGGCGAGAGGATCTTGTAACCAAAAGATCCTCACTTGTCCTAAGGAATGCCCCGAGAGGAAACCGAAGATGAACAAGAAGAAAAAAGCTTGTTTCGTCGATTGTAGCAGCAAATGTGAAGTCACTTGCAAATGTAATTTCCAAATCTCAACATTTTGAAACATTTTCAAAGCTCCAAAATGTATTTTTCATATTTTTTATTAAGTTTGTAACATGTGTCAATGTGAGATTTCTAACACACTTATTAATCTTTGGTTGATTTTTGTTCTTGAATAGGGAGGAAAGCAAACTGTAATGGGTATGGATCTTTGTGTTACGACCCAAGATTTGTGGGAGGAGATGGAGTGATGTTCTACTTCCACGGAAACAAAGATGGAAACTTCGCCATCGTCTCTGACGAGAATCTTCAAATCAATGCACATTTCATTGGTACAAGACCTGCTGGTAGAACAAGAGACTTCACATGGGTTCAAGCCTTCGCAGTGATGTTCGATAACCACAACCTTTTCATCGCAGCCAAGAAGGTTTCGTCTTGGGACGATTCTGTAGACTCTCTCGTGGTGAGATGGAACGGAGAAGAAGTTGAAGTTCCTACCGGAGGTGAAGCAGAGTGGAGAATTGATCTTGAAGAAAGGGAAGTTGTTGTTGAGAGAACAGATGAGAGGAATAACGTGAGAGTCACGGTATCTGGGATTTTTCAGATGGATATTCAGCTTAGACCAATTGGGAAAGAAGAAGATAGAGTTCATAACTATCAGCTTCCTAAAGATGATGTTTTTGCTCACCTAGAGACTCAGTTTAAGTTCTTTAACCTGAGTGATCTCGTCGAGGGCGTTTTGGGGAAAACATATCGGCCTGGATACGTTAGTCCGGTTAAGACCGGAGTCCCGATGCCTCTGATGGGTGGAAAAGACAAGTACCAAACTCCTTCTCTGTTCTCGCCTCTCTGTAATGGCTGCAGGTTCCAAGGCAAACCTGGTCCTGGAGTGGCTAAGTACTAAAATCTTTAAAGATTTAATGATAGAATATAGGGATTTATTTGTTTTTGTTTAATTTACCACACTATCTTTAAATTAAGCCTCTAATTTTAGTGTTTTAGCATCGTTAATTTGAAATATTATCGATGTTTCATGTCTTTGTGCTTGTTATTTATATCACATACATAATAAAAAGGATTTTCTTGTGTTTTCACAGTTTCGGTTCTTTGTTTCTTACACCACAAGAAACCTGTAATCAAACGTAAGGGTTAAAGTTCATTCTAGGGTTTAACATTTTTCTTTCTAGGGTTTAACTTAGAAACTATTTAGTGGAACTTCTTCTTCTTCTGCAAGTAATCTTGCATTCTCTGGAATTTCAGAATGGCCCAAACCAAATGCCAGAGCCCTAACTCCGGCCAAAGAGCCTCCGTTCTGTGAAGAAGTGACTTAGAAGTTTGCCACGTCATGAAGTTACTCAGCCGATCTCCTCCTCCGGTTCTTATCACAAGATCCGGAACCGGCACGACGGATGTATACATACACTCTTCAATATCACTCAACTCCAAAGCTACAGAACCATCTCCAATTTTACTCTTTCTAACGCAAGAATCTCGAACAGCATGAACAATCTCGACACTTGTGCTGTAAGCAACGCAAACCACAACAATCAGATCTCTATTCTCCTCCGTAAGCTTCATCAGTTTCTGCGTCGCAGCTCTAAAACGCTCGTTTAACGAATTTAAATCACCGGCAAAGATAATTCTCACGCCGTTCATATTCCCGGATACAGCTTGATCAATCGTGAGCTCGACTTTCTCCAGCATTAGATCCATGACACACTTGACTTCTTCAGGTCCTCTCTTGAAATTGTCCATACCAAAGGCGTAGAGTGTGACGTACGGTACACCAATCTCTTTGCAGTATTGAAGAATATATTTCACGGATATGAAACCGGCTCTGTGTCCTGCGTCTAAGCCTTCAAGATTGCGTTTCTTGGCGAACCTGCGGTTTCCATCCATGATGAATGAAATGTTAGTAGGGATTGGACCGACGCGTAGAACTTTGAATATAAATGTCCTCATTAGACTCATTAAAGCGTTGAAGATTTGAGTGAATTCGCCTACTTCTTCTCGGGTATTCATATCAGAAAAACGGGATTTTATTATGGTTATCGGAGAGAATTCAAGAACTTTGGTGTTTTCGGTTTTGTTGAGAGTGGACGGAATATAAACAAAAATTAAGAATGGAGTTTTTTTTTTTTGTTTTTTTGAGGGAATGCAAATGGAATGATCATATGATGATACGGCTGATTTTTAGGGGGAGGGAGAAAATGGGTGATTTAGTGATTGATGGCTTTCTTCTTGGTTTAATCAAATATGTTATTTCTTTTTAATTAAGGATTATATTTAAATTAAAAAAAAATACTTCTGTATCTAATTATCTATAACCACTTTTAAATTATTACTTTTAAATTTAGTTTTAAAAAAAGATTACAGAAATATGTTATGGGACAGATTATTAAACACGTAAAGACTCTTCTACTATTCTAAGTTCGAATGCAATGACACACAAAAATGGTTGTCGTGTTTGCAATAAAGCGTAACAAGATTTTACCGTCTTGTGAGCTCCAATCCACGAGTTTACTCACAAATTTCAGAGTGGTATCAGTTGAAACGCCTATGATATTGCTCACCGTGATAGCAGAAAGACTATTTGAACTGTTTTGAACCTAAAATCTGTAACATCAATTCTCTTTCTGCACCTTCAAGCTGAAAACCCACTGCAAGAAATTTGGACTCAAATCCCAAACCAGCCAAGAAATCTGGCAAATGGAAGAATCAGCTGTTCTCCTCAACAAGACAGAAGTAAACCTCTAGATGAATCTAGCTAGAAGATTCTCTCGAAGAACAATTTTTTAAAAGTTATTTGGCAGGTGACTGAGATTGCCTTTAGGTTCTTAGATGGCCAAGTACTAAATCTTTAAAGATTTGTTTGCTTTTTGTTTACCAAATTGTGTTTAGATTAACCCTCTAATT
This sequence comes from Arabidopsis lyrata subsp. lyrata, assembly GCF_000004255.2. Lineage (NCBI taxonomy): Eukaryota > Viridiplantae > Streptophyta > Magnoliopsida > Brassicales > Brassicaceae > Arabidopsis > Arabidopsis lyrata. The sequence goes on along the minus strand of NW_003302548.1, from coordinate 19,559,063 downwards.
GTAGTGTTTTAGCATCGTTAAAACCAACGATTATCGATGTTTTTGTGCCTTCGTGTTTGTCATTTAGATCCAATACATAATAAAAATGATTTTCTTGTGCTTTTTCGTTTCGATTCATAGTTTATTGTCGGCGAGAAACACATAATCAAACATAATAAAGGGTAAAAGTTCGTTCTAGGGTTTAACTTAGAAACTATTTAATCGAGCTTTTTCTTCTTCTGCAAGCAATCTTGCATTCTTTGGAATTTCAGAATGGCCCAAACCAAATGCCAGAGTCCTAACTCCGGCCAAAGAGCCTCCGTTCTGTGAAGAAGAGACCTCGAAGTTTGCCACGTCATGAAGTTACTCAGCCGATCTCCTCCTCCGGTTCTGATAACAAGATCCGGATCTGGCACAGCCGATGTATACATACATCCTTCAACATCACTCACCTCCAAAACTACAGCACCATCTCCATTTTTACACTTTTTAACACAAGATTTTCGAACAGCGTGAACAATCTCGAGATTTGTGCTGTAAGCAACGCAAACCACCACAATCAGATCTCTATTCTCCTCCGTTAGCTCCATCAGTTTCTGCGCCGCAGCTCTAAAACGCTCGTTTAACGAATTTAAATCACCGGCAAAGATTATTCTCACCCCCTTTAGATTCCCGGAGACAGCTTGATGGATCGCAAGCTCGACTTTCTCAAGCATTAGATCCATGACACACTTGACTTCTTCAGGTCCTCTCTTGAAATTATCCATACCAAACGCGTAGAGTGTCACGTACGGTACACCAATCTCTTTGCAGTATTGAAGAATATATTTCACGGATATGAAACCGGCTCTATGTCCTGCGTCTAGGCCTTTAAGATTGTGTTTCTTGGCGAACCTGCGGTTTCCATCCATGATGAATGAAATGTTAGTAGGGATTGGACCCACGCATAGAACTCTGAATAAAAATTTCCTCATTAGACTCATCAAAGCGTCGAAGATTTGAGTGAATTCACCTACTTCTTCTAGAGTATTCATCTCGGAAAATCGGGCTTTTTTGGTTATCAGAGGAGATTTATTCAAGAATACATTGCCGTTTTTGGTTTTGTTGAGAGTGAAATATAAACAAGAGCAATGAAGTTTTTTTCTTTTTGGAGGGAATGCAAATGGAATGAGCATATTATACGGCTGATATTTAGGGTAAGGGAGAAAATGGCTGATTAGTGTTTACACTTTCTTCTTGGTTTAATCAAATATGTAATGTCCCCGGTTAAGAAAAAATGCAATTAAAAAAAAAAAAAAAGTATTTATATTAAGTCAAGATAACAGAAATATGTAATCTGCTTAACTATCAGTCTATCACAGAAATTTTTGGAAAATTAACCTCTACACAAGATTTTATTGGTTTTGGACCAGAAACACGTAAATACTTTTCTAAGATCGAATGGAAATGACACGAAAAAGTGGTTGTGAGGTCTATCTATTTATTCTACTTTCCGTTTTTATCTTTTAGTTTCAATTAAATTCTTTTTCAAATCTCTAATTAGTAATCCAATGAGCCATCATTTTTATTTATCAACAAGAAAATAGAGCTATAGTAACCAGATTTGAGGATGTCAATCAAAATCAAATCTGATAAAAGCATAAACATCATAGTAGGATGATAAGGTTGTTTTCATTAATACCCCACTTACACTTACAAAACCAATTCACACCTACCTTCACAAATCTCACTCCCCTTCAAGTAGTTTGTCAATTACAAACTTATGTTCATTACGATTTAAAAATGAACTTAATTTTTTTGATAATTTTTGTCATAAAATATTTATAATTTGTTCAATTCAAAGTACAATTTTTATAAATATTTTAAAATTACAATGATATGCTGACATGTATAATGTATAGTGTGGAAAGTGGAATTCGAAAAGAGAAATGGCAAAAGTAAATGAAAACTGTCTCACTAAAAAGGCAAATGAAAGTTTCCTTTTTAAAAAAAAAAAACAAAATGTAAAATGAAAGTTATTCACGGCTTGAGAAACTGTTTCCTTAATTTAATGGGAATCTTTCGATCAATTCCTATGTATTTCACATGCAGACAAATCTAATTATATTCGATCAATTTACTGATTTGGGCGTTAAAATGTCTTCGAAACAATATTTAATCCGTTATAGTTTTATTTTTATTTTGATATAATTCTTCTTTTTCATTTTGATATAAATAAAAGTTAATTAAATCCTCTGTTATGCTTCTATGAAAACAAGTGAACTCTAGAAATTATGTTGTCCTTTTTTCATTTATTGATTTGGGCGTAAATCCCCTGTGTTACACAACAATAAGACTAATACAAACTGTATTTATATTACATATTTTAGGCAAAAATTATAAGTTCACTTACGTGAAATATGCTAAAAATTAAAGAGAGCCCACCACAAATCAATTTTTTGTTTTGCTTTTCCTTAATTTTCAAGCAAAGTTGCAAGTTGCTCCTTCCATTATCATACACCACATTCTCCATTATTCCTCCCACCGTTCCATACACAGGATTTGATAATTACAAACAAAGTAATGATTTTTCTTTTTAGTTTTTGCACACACACACAGTGTGTAATATACATTATCACAGTCATACCAACTACTGATAATATTTTATACACTTTAATTATTAGCTCTATTTGTTCAATTGTTATCAATTAGAACCTGATTAATTACTCTTTTTTTTACAGCTATAACTGCTAAATCTAAAACCATTACACTAAACAAAAATACAACTAAACAATCAACATTAAAACCAAAAAAAAAAAAAAAAAAAAAAGCAATTACCCCTTTGCTTATCAGCGGCATAAAGGCTATATACATCCAATAATTTTGTCTGGAGGTAAAGCAATTCATGTGATAAGATGTCATGGAAATTTCACAAAAAAAAAAAAAAAAAAAATCGTCATGGGTTATTAACAATCAACTTAGTTGTAAAAATGTTGACCTCTTAACCAATCAATACCCCAATTTCAATATAACCCCTTACTCTTCATATAAACTCCATATCTCACACAAACAAAATATCAACATTCTTAAAAACAAAGCCATGGAACATTCTCTCATCATTCTCCTCTTCACCGTCCTCGTCCTACTCACCACCACTCCCGGAACCCTATCTCAGCCCTCTCCAGCCGTCGCTCCGACACCACCAGGACCCACAAACGTCACCAAAATCCTAGAGAAAGCTGGTCAATTCACCGTCTTCATCCGACTCCTCAAATCCACCGGAGTTGCTAACCAACTCTACGGCCAACTAAAGAACTCCGACAATGGAATCACTATCTTCGCACCGAGTGATTCCTCGTTCTCCGGTCTCAAAGCCGGAACCCTAAATTCCTTAACCGACGAGCAACAAGTAGAGCTTATTCAGTTTCATGTCATACCAAGTTACGTTTCTTCCTCTAACTTCCAAACAATAAGTAACCCTCTACGGACTCAGGCCGGTGACTCTGCCGATGGACATTTTCCACTTAACGTTACCACCAGTGGCAATACCGTAAATATCACGACCGGTGTAACCAACACCACCGTCTCCGGTAATGTCTACAGCGATGGACAACTCGCTGTTTACCAGGTGGATAAAGTTTTGCTTCCACAGCAAGTTTTCGATCCTCGCCCACCTGCTCCGGCTCCGGCTCCGTCAGTCTCGAAATCAAAGAAGAAGAAGGAAGACAGTGATAGTTCCGGTGATGATACTCCGGCGGATGCTTCGTTTGCTTCACGTAACGTTGGTTCTCTGCGTGATGCGGTGTCGTTTTGCTTCATGAGCGCATTACTCGGATGGTTTTATTTGTGATGATAAGTATTATTACTCATGATTTCCTGCCATGTGGGTGATATTTTTCTCTTGGTTTTCATGTGATTTTGTGTTAATCAACTCCATTTGTTTTTTTCTATTTCCATTTTTGTGCGAGTGAATTTTGTTTTTGTTAATTAATATGATCTCGTTTGTCTCTAGATATGGTATGCTTAAATGATCATACTATACATACATAGCCAGATTCTCGTATATGTTAGCGAAACAAAAACTACTGTATATACTTAAATAACATTGTTGATTAAATTTTTTGTTTACTCAAAATAAATGCAATATTTTTGGCATTAATTTGGAAACTTCATGAGATGAGATGCGTGTTACTGTTATCAGTCATGATCATGATTAAAATTAGATATAAAAAAATGCGTTTATACAGAAAAAAATGTATTCGGAATTTCATGCATGATCAGATACATACATGGTTAGTTTTCACTATGCATGTTCGTTGTCTTGTCTCGTGTCTGAAATCAGAGCAAATTAATAGTATACAAACACCGGACTCTTGTTTAAACAATACACTTCCACGTACATAATATTTTGTGAACTTTTCTAAAGACTTCATGTGAGTTATTATTTTAGATTTTTCCTAAAGAAAGCCTGGAATTACATTGTACATCAACAAAACCGAGTATTTTCAGAATCTGACGCCGTACCTACGGTTGCTTCCTTGCCTACAATGGTTGCAGCCAACTTGGGAGCATTATGGTTCACCGTCAATGGCACGCTTGATGGGAAGTGATGATGATGTAGTTGTTGTTGGTCGTCAGGACTTCCCACACCAAGAAAGTCTCTGGTCAACTCTTCTTCCTTATTGTTCGCCTTGAAACAATTGGATTTTGGCAATGTATTGTTGAAGATGGAGGAAGTCATGAGCCCAAACATGGTGCTAGTGTCGGAGCTTGATGATGATCCCATTTGAGCCACCTTATGAAGCAATGTTGTCGCCGACAATGAAGCCATATTCCCTGCTTCTTGACTATACGAGAGCCAGGATGCTGTATTTGCATCGGTTGGGTTCGAGCCGCTGTAGATATTTCCCTTCTTGATCTCATCTTCTTGATTCTTGAATATTCCCTTCTGAATAATGTTTTTGTCGTTGTTCATATATTCATTGAGTAACCACTGGTGTGAACATTCCTCTTCTTGTAACTTCCATAGATTATGAACCGAATCAGATGTAGTAACAGGTGATGGTGCTGAGGACAGCGCAAAAGCATTGGCTTGTTGTTGGATTGGGTTGGAGTTTGTGAACTTTAAGCTGGTGTGATTGTTGTTGACGTTACCTATGGAAGATTGATCCAATTGTGATTGAATAAGAATTGGATTGTTGATATCAGCTACAGTGGCGATAGTCGAATTGGCGGCTAAAGGTGATGGAACTGAGAAGAATTTAGCACTTTCTTTAGCTAAGACATCACAGAAGGATCTATGTGAGATGAAACTTTCCTTCCTGGTACAATCAACCAAATCATTCATCAAAGTAACTATGTTAATATAGGCTATATATATTTTCACATATAAATTAAAATAGGCCTTCTTGTATGGTATATATGGAACTCTTTATTAAAATGAAAGCAATCTGATCTATAAAAATGATGTACATATGCAACTCTTTATTAAATGCAAGCTTGGAATCGATGTGTGTAGTAAGGTGGATAAATTATTGAGACATGACCACATCATGTCCTAATCATGCAGCCTTTTTCTCCTCTATAAAAATACAAACCGGACCAAGACAAAAAGAAGCCAAGTAATAATTAACGGAAGTGGTATCTAAACGACAAGCTACGAGCAAAAGGCCACGTACTAGACAAAACCTATGGTTTTTAAGTTCGGAAATTAACATGTATCAATTCTGAAAAGGAAAAACAAAGTTATGTATGCTTTGTCATGTTATGTATGTTTTTCGAAAATTAAAATACAAGAATCTAAACTTTACGTGTAAATTAAAGGTAAATGATGATACTTGAGACCAAGACGTAGAAAGAGTATTAGTAATAACCTGGAGAAGAGGGTACCACAATCACATCTAAACTCTCTGCTACCACAGATCTTGTTATGAGCTTTCCAATCGGATATCACAGCATACTTTTTGGAACACTTGTCGCATTTCCACTTCTTCTCTCCATGTTTCCTGCTAAAGTGCTTCTTGATTCCAGTGAGGTCGCCTAGGGCTCGAGCTGGATCATGATGGACACAACTCTTCTCGGGGCAAATATAAACTTTCTTCTTCACCTGATTCTTGTTTGTTTTCTGCTTAAGCTTCCATGGCAGGTTGTGGCCTCGTTTGTGAAGCTGAAGGTTCTGTTCTCTCTGAAACCCCTTGTTGCAGATTTCGCAGAAGAACCGATTTGTCGCCATGAGGGATTTTGGAGATAGAGCGATGACTTCTGCATTTGGATCTGTTTTTTGTTGTTTTTGTTAGAAACAAAACTAGAACCATGAAAAATAAAACAATAATCAAGAAGAATAAAAAAGAAAACACAAAATATCTACACTCGGAACAAGATTATTGATTTTGTTGAAAACACATCAAGCTAGATTAAAAAAAACCATGGAGAACATATAAAATATATATATATATACACATGCCTGGATTTCCTGGGAGGTTTCTCTTTTTCTTGGGTGTGTTAGTGGAGGCTGGAGGCTGAGACTTAGGGCTAGGATTTATGGTGATGTTCTCTTCTTGGTCATGGACAAAGCTAGAGAATGAGAGGCGGTCATGATTATGTGGAATCATCATGTCTTGATTCATATGTAAGAAGAGACCAAAAAAAAAAAAAAAAAACTCTTTAGTTTGTCTTAGATTAATTCTCCACTTAAACAAGCAATGAAGACAGATAAAGAGAGAAATGAAAGAAGAAAACTAGTAATGATGTAAGTGATTATCTATCTAATGACAGTAAAGCTTTGTGACTTATAAGAACTATATCAAGATATTTTCTTATGGGCTGAAAAGTGGGGATTATTATTGAAGTTTTAGAAATGTACTCTTTTTATTTTATTTTAGTTTTTGGTCGTTGGTAGAGAATTGATCTAATATTTGTTTTTGGATTTTTATGTTTAAGAGATTGTGATAGGTTAAGTTTTGATCACTTGTAGAGTCTTGTAGGATAACACCAAAAAGAAGAGGCTTGCTAAGACGGAATCTCCTCTATCTCTCTTTACACACAACTGTTCTATTACAAGTCGGTAAGTCATGGACTTAGAGTACTGGAACCTTCTCATCCTAGTTTAACACGAATCTTTATATAATTCTATTTGATTAGTTTAGTTTGGAAATTAATGTTTTCCATTATCAATTTCATATCGTTTTAGTAAAATTCATATAGTATTACGTCATGACTTAATTAAAATAATAATATATGGTTTAATATATGGTTATCCTTCTTAATCTATATGAAAACTGAATTCGACATTATTAGAACGTCATTTTTTTGTAATATATAGATATCGAAATTTTTGCATATATCTTGTATGATTGTGTATGCATATGAGATGTGAACAAACTTTAAACTTTTGGACTTTTCTTACCGTTTAAAAGTTGACTAAACAATAATACGTACCACAACATTTCTTTTTCAGATTACACATGGCTTACATTCCATTTTGTTATAAAAAGATGTACCTCAACCCTTGCTTGTTCCTTTTTGCCAAAATATTTGCCTCTAGAATCAAATAGATCTATTACAATTTAACCATCTAATACTTGGGAGATGTCAAGTTCTTATACCTCCATATAATCAGGGCCGGTCCACTGGGCAAACCACCCAACCAAAGAATTAGGGCCACAAATTATAATAAGGATTTTGGGGGCACTTAATTAATTTTTTCGATTAGCCTTATAATAATTTTCTTCCATTTACTTTAAAGTTTTGAGTTCGAGTATATCTTTTTGTATACTCTTTTCATGTTTCCCATTTTGCTTTCTTTCGTTTTTGTATTTATTCCCCTTTTTATTTGATTCTAGCATTTATCACTTATCAATATATTAAAGATAATACAAATTTGAAGCAAAAGAAGAACTATATCTAATTATAAAACTCTACCAAATAAAAAAATTCTAAAAAATCATAGATTTCTCTTGTCATTTTCTCAAAAAAAAAAAAAAACTATTTCCTATAGTCGGTAACAAATTGTTCATAAGAAATTTATTCATTTGAGAATAAGAAGAAATTTGCACAAAAAAAAGAAATTTAAACCAAATCTTTTTATTATAGAAAGTAGTTTTTCTTAAGTTTTTTCAAATAATTTGTTGTTTTAAAAAGTAATAGCTAGATGATTATTTTTAGAAATTTTTTGCTTCATGTCACCAATATTGTTGGACCGGCCCTGCATATAATGAAATAAGATGCAAAGCAGTAATTGTCTTATATATTGAAATTTATAAAAAAGAAAATGAAATCACAGCGAGCATAAGTTTGGAGCTGAAAATGAATATAACGAGATCATTGCATTCAAGATGGATGTCACGGATAATTTTCCCCACTTTAATAATATCTATTTTGATCATGATGAAAATGTAACTTTAAATTTGAAAATGGTAATCAAAGTTTAGCCAAATTATTTACGAGTGAGACAAGTGACATCACATCATATACTAATTTACAAAAGCACACCACTTCTGTGTAACTACAATAGTTATAGCTCATTTTTTCCAAATCTATGTGTCTTAATTTTCTTATTTTTAGGTCTCCATCCGTATTTCTAATTTAAGTTTACATTCTTAGAATTTTGATGCCCAAATTTGGATAGAAAATGATTCTTACCCAATATATAGTAGGTTTATAACAAAATTATGTAGTTCATGGGATTGACTAGTATAGTATATAAATAGTAGAGTTAGTGAATTACAGAATAACTAAATGATGCAATAGCAGAACCACTATTAGCTAATGATTACAAGTAAGAATCACTATTTTTTTAGCATAGTAACCACGTTTTTTTTTTTTCTTTGTGTGTAGTATATAGTTGAATTATTTTTCATTTTTTCGTGAAAACACTTGATAAGTAAATGTTTTGAATGGAAAATAAAGTTTTAATATTTTCAAAACGTGAAAATATATTCAAATAATGGTATATCATTCATCATTCATAATTACCTAGGAGATTGCTATGATTTTTGATGCTATATGTTTTTCAATATCTTGCTATATATAACAAGTAATCATTCACCACTCACCGACTAAATTTTTTTTGAGATGACATCAACATAAAAAGGATATAAAAGAAGGATTTAGAAACGAATATAGAACATGAAGAAAAGGACGATGATGGAGAAAAGGAGAATGTCTTTACAGCCAACACTCAAATTTGATGGGGGCAAAGAACTCATCATTACATAATTACACCATAAGTACATTTTTCACCTCTCATTATCAAATATACGTTCACAATTATACAGAGACAGATGCATGTGAAAGATCATCCTGTACTGCGTCTATATCATGAGACTTATACCAGAGTGTTTACACATCATGTTTTTCTTAACTTTGAAAATCTAGGAGGTGTATTGGACTAAAGCATTTTAATTTGCAAGAGTTTTTTTTAATCTAAATTACTTTGAACTTATTCCCTCATTTCACTATGCAAACCATGAAATAATGACTTAAAAGAAACTTATACCGAGATTCTAGATTTTATTTCAAATCTGTTGTCTTTTTTTTTTTTTTTTTTTTTTAATTATCTTCTAATTTCTTAATTTTGTGGATTTTCTTTTTTAATAAAGGTTTTGGGAAAATTAAAATAGGTGTGGCAAGAGTAGCCCAACTGGTTTTACAATAAGCTCATTCTGGATAGGAATTAACTAAATCAAAATAAAACTAAAATGTGAAACCCAACTTGAACCAAGCCCAAACCTTTTTTTTCTTTCTAAAACGGTAGTTTTGTGAAGGAGGAAAGATTAACACTAACTAATACTACGTAACATTAGGGAAAAGAAGAGAAAAAAAAAAAAAGGAATAATTTGCAAGTCGGTAAATGAATAATCACGATCCAAGATATGTTCAAGATTATATAGGACCTATATCTAAACGACATTTACTTATGTGTTGATCTCTAATGACGATGAAACCGTTTTAACTTATGAATTTTTTTGATAAAGTTTGTGATTTTTTTTTAATAACATTAATCATACTCATAGAACGCCCAACAAAAGTCATTACTAGAACACCACGTCTCCTCCTTATCATCAACATTCTAAAAATGTACCCCTCAGATTTGACTTTATTACCATTTTACCCTTCCTTCCATTCATTACTCACATAACTTGTCTCTCTCCTTGTTGTTTCTTTTCCCTTGACCGTGCAACAATGGCGAGAGGCTCTTCCCAATCCCAACAATCAACCTCCACCGCCTCCTCAACCGCCCGGCCCGGTCTGTCCGCTCCTCGTGGATCTGCCGCCGCTACTGCCGGCATGCGTCGCCGCAGGCTCGGTGGCGGTGGTAGCGTGTCCTCAGGCGGAGGATCCGCAGCTGGATCAGGATCGGGCAACATGCTAAGATTCTACACAGATGAAGCTCCGGGGTTGAAGATCTCACCGACAGTTGTTCTGATCATGAGCCTCTGTTTCATCGGCTTCGTCACCGCTCTTCACGTCTTTGGAAAACTCTACCTCCACAAATCCGGATCCGGATCTTGATCTGGATATTTGACTCGCTGGTCGCTGGGTTTCTTTTTATCGTTTCGATGAGATCCGTGTAAATCGCTAAACGTTGAATAAAAAACATGTTTACTTTTGGAAACAGACATGTTTGATCTTGCAAAGTAGTAGTCTACTAAAAGTTGATGATCTCTTCTCTCACACATGCAAAATCCAAAATTGGCCTAGCTACTAGGAAGCGTTTTGTATTTAAAGCATTCTTCGTTCGTTGGTATGACTCTTCTTCTTCAGTGGGGAATGTAGTAGAGCCATGTTTGTTGTCTCTGTCAATTGGAATTTCTTTCTTTGGTTCAAGAAACTCGATCGTCGACTCTTTTAGGCACTCATTCCGGTCGTCTACTCTGGAAGACGGCCCATTACAGATTTGGATCATCACTCCCAAGCCCCATTACTGATAGAAAGGAAACACCAGGCCCATTAGAGATTCGGATCACTCCAACATTATGATACGCAACTCCATATATGATTAAGCACACTTTTGTTAACGAATACTACTTGTGTAAGTTGTAACAATCAATACATATACTTTCCGATTTTGCATGTAGATAGGGTCAAACTACAAGAAGGATATCTTAACAAAAGTGTTTTAAGACCATGGCATGTTGGCATTAAAGAGACAAGAGGATCAAAATCAATCCCATATGCCATAATTCGATATCAATGACGACTATATAACAACAACACTAGTGGGTAACAATTGTAATAATAATAAGATGACACCCAACTCTGTTCAACTCTAAATCAACAACATACAATTTGGTTTCTCATTTATATAATAGTGTTGGCAAAATAACATCATCGATACGAGGAATGCTATCTAACGATGATGAAATTTACTTATTCTTATGTATGATTTAAAACGAGGATCGAGGATTATAGAGTATATATAGTTTGACAAGTATGACTTAAGATTTAAGCTTCAATTTTCACTCAAATCTTTTTGGTCTTTTTTTTTTTTAACTTTAGCTATAAAAAAAAGGTTGAAAAAGTTAAAATAGGGCCCAACTTTAGTGTAGGCTCCAATTTGACAAATTGCTTTCTTCTTATGGGATACCATTTGTCTCTACAATATGATGGGCCTACTTTTCTTATCACAAGTTGATATATAAATTCTACCCAACCTGTTTGTAGTTTTACTGATTATTATGTAGTTGAGTAGTTCTATTAACATCTAGCGTATCTGATAATGAACTTTTAAAAATTTTATTCATAAAACAGAATTTTAAGAATACCATGCATATATATCTATTGGATATTTAAAATTACCATAAGTAATTTTCTAAAATACAGAAACCCATTTGAAACTAAATAATTTTTCAATTTTAAAGTCAGTCAACTCTATATAATTTTACATACAGTTAATTTGAAAAATATTTTCTCGGTGTGTGGTTATTACGGAACCGCAATTAACTACAAACATGTAAAAAGTAAAAATAGTATTCAGGATTTATTAAAAAGAAAAAAAAAATTAAGGGAGAGAGAGAGGAGTGTCTTTAATCGTATGATACAGACACTTGTGACTTTAATAAAGTCATTGGCGTTGCTTTGTCGTTTTCGCGCGACAATTTTTTTTGACACGACGTCTCCTAATTATCCACCTCTGTCTTTTTCCTTTTTATATTTTTTCTCTGCCAAAACATAAACCTTTTTTCTTCTATTTTTAATAAAACAATTTCTACTTAGATATCAATAGTATAAAAATAAGCATTATTGTATTATATGTTGATTCTTATAACAAAATCACTCCAATTTTTATGATATGTACATGTAGACAGTGGCGGACCCATGAATTGTTTTTATCCAGATCATTTAAAAAAAAAGGGAAAAAACTAAATCTATTATGTCAGGGACTTGAACTCAGGATAAAGAGGTCATGGACACACAAATACCAACTCAGCTGCTGTATTTTTTATGGTTTCTTACACATAAAAAAGTTTATATCATTATTTTACTAAGTCAGTTGTCTACGTTGATTCTTATAACAAAATCACTCCAAATTTTTATGATATGTACATGCAGGAATCTCGTAAACTAAAATATTGTACAAAGCAGAAATTTATGGCAACATATTTGTGGTAATTAGAACTCCCAAGTTTTTTACATGGAAAAATGTTATTTTATTCTTTCTGATTTGAATGAAAATTTGGAAAGAATAGCAAATATTCATAGCCTAATTCAATCAACTTGGTCAAAAGAACCTAATTATAAACAGACAACGAATTAGGCTATGGATATATGCTATTTCTTTCCGAACAAAAAAAAACATGCAACGCATTGTATCTTTGAATATTTTGAAACTTCGATTAAATAAATGATTCAAAAATTAAAATGGATAAATTGGTATCGAACGTTATCTCAACAATTTACATGTATGCCGCATGAAATGAAACTGAAACAGAGAGAAGAATAAAATCAGAACCGAGCGTGATGGCTAATATATAACGTAAGAAATTTCTCTTTTAATTTCTTTAGGGAGGCTAGGAAAAAGAAAGGGAAATGGAGCCATGTAAAAGACGATATAAACACAAAGGGAGGATGAATATGCATGGTTAGGTTTTTGATAAACACAAGCTTATTTTGAGTGGAGGAGAGTCAAAGCATCCAAGTGGCTCACCCTTCAAATAGATGCTTACTTTCAGCAGAAAGTCACAAATGAATTTATGTATGTGGGTGTGGAATGTATATTTCTATTATTTTGAGAGCTATATTGTTGTATGTGTTGTGTTTTGACAACTTTAAGTGTATATACTACAAAAAGTGTTTGGTCCAAAACTAACTCACTTGATAAATTCAGCCATGGGAGACTTCACACAATAATATTCAAATTAGATATCTTTTCTAAAAATTGTAAAATCGACTTTCTTAGTAAAATATTATTTTAGTTAGGAAAGAAACATGGAAAAATAAAAGATACGATCCACTCTAATTAAAAAGATAATCTTTGACTAAAGGTTATGATCAGCAGACAGAAGAATATGGTAATCATATCATTAAGATTAAGAGATTACACGTTTCGAGTTGTGGTGCAATATTAGAATAAAGAAGATATATTTCTAATCAGAATTGAATATGAATTAAGTACTAAAGAAAAAAAATGAGAAATTGAAGCTAGTTTTAGAAGGAGTTGCATGAAAAATGTAAAAAGGAATAAGGAAAAAAAAAAAGGTGGGGGCCAAAGAGGCAGCAAATATCAAGGGGGGTCTTTGTTAGTTGTTGGGACTCACTCACAACTCTGAAGAAGAGACTCATTCTTTCTCCCTCTCCCATCCCATCATCCTTTTTGTTTTCTTCTTTTCTTTTTCTTTTTTCCTCTCCAATGAAATTATGAAAGGGTATTATTCATAATCAAATGTTTGAGAAAAAAAAATTGTTTTATGAGTAGATATTAGTGACTAAAATAGTTCTGCCATCTTCACCAAAAAAAAAAAATTGTTATGCCATTTAGTAATTCAACATCAGATCAAGCATGTCACTAAAAAACGGTACATTAAACATATAAATAGTATGCTAATTTTTACGATAATATGATATAATATTATATGAATTAATAGCAAACTATATATATGAACAAAAAAAAACATGTTACTTTTTCAAATTAGGAAGCAATCATTTTCCACCATCAAATATTTTTACTAAACCCATTTGAAGATATTTATCCAAGAAATATCAGTATATTAGTAGACTTTACCAAATGAGTCGGTGTTGTAATTGAATATAAAATTTTATTATTGAGACTGGTGAAAGTTTGTTTATATGTTGATATGGTTTTTAAATACCATACTTTAGTATATCAATAACAAAATGCTGATTTTCATATTATTTGTCTCTCAGAAAAAGAGAGAAAAAGTGCTTTTGTTAGAAAATCGAAAGGAGCCTACTCTTCTGTCTTTAGCCGGTTGGTTGGCTCTTCTTAACAACGCAATGGAAAAGGTGATTAATTTTTTCGAATAAAAATAAAAACGAAAACAAATAATACAATACATAACATCAAAAAAGAAAGAACAAAGAAAGATTCCAAAGAGATACTGTTTCCTTTGTAAGAGTATGCAAAGAAAAAGCTAATCAATTTGCGGTTTTTATTCCTCACAAGTCACAAGTTAAGAAAATTATGGTGTGAATGACAAAAAAATATAATCCAATCGATGCATATAATTTAAACTTTGATGGTTCACTCTGAGTGAGTTTGTTGGAAAATGATAACCAACCATTTAAACATGCACTGAAATCAACTAAAATATCAGAACATAAAAGAAAAGAATAGTATGAATAATTAAACGAGTGATTAATAATGGTTAGACGTATTTAAACAGTTGATTAATATAGATACATCAACAATTTTGAAGGGAAAAAAAACTAGACAAAGGATTGAATTAGCCGTTAAGTTTGATCACAAACTTCTTATTAGCACCTAATGAAACTTTTAACATTTCTTCTTTTAACAAAAAAAGAGGAAAATGAAAAAATGTTAACTTTTGTGTGTAAACGTGTGTATATTGACACAAATATAGTTTTTATTTATTAATTTTCAAGTGAATAAATAAGTCTTTATTGGGAAACAAAGAAAAAGAAAGAAGAAGAAGAAGAAGAAGAAGAAGGGGAAAGAGAGAGTGTAGGTGTGGGTTCTGTTCTGTCTTGGCTTTGTCTCCCCCGCTTATCTCTCTCTCTCTCTCTCTCCACTAAATTGTTTTTTTTTTTTGCTTTTTTGCTCTTTAAAAAAGTATATTTTTTTCCAATCTGCAAATTTTTATCTATGTCTGTTCCTTCTTCTGCTCCCTCTTCTCAGTACCTGCAAATGGAGGAAGAAGAATCATACTTTGAAACCCTTGTTCTCATTTGATTCCTCCTTCCTCTCTCTTTTCTCTCTGATTCGTGATTCCACACTTATTTACTCATCTCTCCCTTCAATAGCAACTTTTAAAATTTGCTTCTTCTTTGTGAAATTTACTTGAAAAGGAGAGGAATTCTGAATTCTGTCACTTCAAGCTCGAATTTTGCCAACTTTCCTTTGATGGGTTTTACTTGTTTTGTTGTAATTTGATTAAAAATAGAAACTTTTTGTTTTTTTTTCTTTCTTCTTGTCTCCTTTGCTTAATAAAGAAGAAGCTTTTCAATGGAATTTGACTTGAATACTGAGATTGCGGAGGTGGAAGAGGAGGAGAATGATGATGTAGGAGTAGGAGGAACACGAATTGACAGGGGTAGGCTTGGAATTTCACCGTCATCTTCTTCTTCATGCTCTTCCGGATCATCATCATCTTCTACAGGCTCTGCATCTTCCATTTACTCTGAGCTGTGGCATGCTTGTGCTGGTCCTCTCACTTGTCTTCCCAAGAAAGGCAATGTAGTTGTCTATTTCCCACAAGGTCATTTGGAGCAAGATGCTATGGTTTCTTATTCTTCTCCTCTTGAAATCCCCAAATTTGACCTTAATCCCCAAATCTTCTGCAGGGTGGTTCATGTCCAATTGCTTGTAAGTCTGTCTGTATCACTCTACCCCAAAAAAAGAACATTCCTTTTGTGTTCTACTTACTATTCTTGAACAAGTTCTGTTTTTTTTCTTTTCTTTTCTAATTGTGGTAATTGTTTGCAAATTTGGTTCCTTCTTTTGGGGAAACAAAAGGCTAATAAGGAAACTGATGAGGTCTACACTCAAGTCACTCTGCTTCCACTCCAAGAGGTACTCTTTTTACTCAACTGTTGCTTCTTTCAAACTTCAATTGATGTTGAGCAAATTCAAACGCTCTATCTTATTCGAAGTAAGAGTATATCACTAGTGTAACTTCAGATTCTAGGTGTGATTGTGAATAAATTTGGTTTTTCTCTAGTGACTTAACCCCATCATTTTGTTTAAGAGGCTCATAGAGCACTGGAATCTTTGGTCTTTCTTGAGTTTCATTTATAATCTCAGTGATGTTAATATGTTGAAGAAACTTCTTGGGTTTTATAGTTTTCGATGCTAAATACGGAGGGGAAAGAGGTCAAAGAGTTAGGAGGGGACGAAGAGAGGAACGTAAGCTCTTCCGTCAAACGAACACCTCATATGTTTTGCAAAACCTTAACAGCTTCTGACACAAGCACTCATGGAGGTTTCTCTGTACCTAGAAGAGCCGCTGAAGATTGTTTTGCTCCTCTTGTATGGTTCTCTAGATCTCATTTTCTTCATTTTTTTCTGGAGGTTTGGCCTTCTTGTTATAAGCCTTATTTGTGAATTTTTTACGGATGTTAGGACTACAAACAACAGAGGCCATCTCAAGAGCTCATTGCAAAGGATCTCCATGGAGTAGAGTGGAAGTTTCGCCATATCTATAGAGGTGGCTCGGGTTGAGTTTGGCATTATTCGTTTTATTTTCTTTGTCAGTGAAACCAAAATGTTTAGTTCTGTCTCTTTGTACTATAGGTCAACCAAGGAGGCATCTACTCACCACTGGTTGGAGTATATTTGTTAGTCAAAAGAATCTAGCCTCTGGTGATGCCGTTCTCTTTCTGAGGTAATCATAAGATTTCATTTTAACTGATGTAGATTGATAGTGTTTCCCTCTGCTATTGGTTGTTTGAAGCTCTTGATCCAAAAATGTTACATTTGTTACTAATATCTGCGTTTATAGAGACGAAGGTGGAGAGCTGAGATTAGGAATAAGAAGAGCAGCAAGGCCAAGAAATGGACTTCCTGACTCAATTATTGAGAAGAACTCATGCTCGAACATTCTGTCTCTTTTGGCTAATGCTGTATCTACAAAAAGCATGTTTCATGTGTTTTACAGTCCACGGTAATATAACAATGAAACACTGCCATTAGTAATGATTCTTAACTTGCTTCCAAGGACAAAAAGAACTATAGTATTGATTCATGGATTTATATACAGAGCGACGCATGCAGAGTTTGTGATTCCTTATGAGAAGTATATCACAAGCATCAGGAATCCCATTTGCATAGGCACAAGATTCAGAATGCGATTTGAAATGGACGACTCTCCTGAGAGAAGGTATTGCTTCTTTATTTGTGTTGTGTAGCCAGCTAATTTTCTTGAACGAGAATTAAAATTTGACCTTTCTTGCAGATGCGCTGGAGTAGTGACTGGAGTCTGTGACTTGGACCCGTATAGGTGGCCAAACTCTAAATGGAGGTGCTTGTTGGTGCGTCCTCCCTCGTCTTTTTGGAGTATCTGTCTATTACCGTGTAGAAGACTTTTCATTTTCGAAGATCGATAGTTAAATCTTTCATTTGTCTGGCAGGTGCGATGGGATGAGTCATTTGTGAGTGATCATCAAGAAAGAGTTTCACCTTGGGAGATTGATCCCTCGATTTCTCTCCCACACTTAAGCATTCAGTCATCTCCAAGGCCTAAAAGGCCGTGGGCAGGTTTACTGGATACTACTCCACCCGGAAACCCCATAACCGGTAAATTATACAGACCTCTCTTCTTTTGGAGGATATGCTTTGCAAACAGGTCTCAACTTTCTTTAGTAGATTATTGATTATTGTTCTTGGTTTCTGCAGAAAGGGGTGGTTTTTTGGACTTTGAGGAGTCGGTTAGACCCTCTAAGGTCTTGCAAGGTCAAGAAAATATAGGTTCTGCATCACCCTCACAGGGGTTTGATGTTATGAACCGCCGGATACTGGATTTTGCGATGCAGTCTCACGCAAGTCCAGTTCTTTTGTCGAGTAGAGTGAAGGATCGATTTGGTGAGTTTGTAGATGCTACTGCCCTGAACCCAGCTTGTTCAGGTGTTATGGACCTGGACAGGTTTCCAAGGGTCTTGCAAGGTCAAGAAATTTGCTCGCTTAAATCATTCCCGCAATTTGCTGGTTTCAGTCCAGCTGTTGCTTCAGGAAAACCAAATCTTGGATATACTGATCCCTTTGCGTACCAAGCTAACAAGTCAAGTTTCTATCCGCTAGCTTTACAAGGGATTAGGAGTACTCATGTTCCATATCAGAATCCATACAATGCGGGAAATCAATCCTCGGGTCACCCTTCTCGTGCAATAAACTTTGGTGAAGAGACTAGAAAGTTCGATGCACAAAATGGAGGTGGCCTACCGAATAATGTTACCGCTGATTTGCCATTCAAGATTGATATGATGGGAAAACAGAAAGGCAGTGACTTTGATATGAATGCTTCATCAGGATGTAAACTTTTCGGATTCTCCTTACCTGTGGAGACACCTGCATCTAACCCGCAAAGCTCGAGCAAAAGGATCTGTACAAAGGTAAAAACTTTTTCTTTTTCATCTCTTTGGCTTGTTGGAGCTGCATTTCTAGATGTCTCTTCTAATAAATTCTTGTGTTGAATTGTTGTCAAAAGGTTCATAAGCAAGGCAGCCAAGTGGGGAGAGCTATTGATTTATCCCGACTAAACGGTTATGATGATCTCCTTACCGAGCTTGAACGGCTGTTCAACATGGAAGGGCTTCTCAGGGATCCTGAAAAAGGATGGAGGATCTTATATACTGATAGTGAGAACGATATGATGGTCGTTGGCGATGATCCATGGCAGTAAGTTCTTTATACCTAGCTACTAAAGCTCAATCACAACTTCTTACCTGCTAACTTGAAATTGGCTTGTTGCTATGGACAGTGATTTCTGCAATGTGGTGTGGAAGATACACTTATACACGAAAGAGGAAGTGGAGAATGCTAATGACGATAACAAGAGTTGTTTAGAACAAGCTGCTATCATGATGGAAGCATCAAAGTCATCTTCTGTGAGCCAGCCTGATTCTTCTCCTACAATCACTAGGGTTTGATATAAACAACCCAAGAAAGAAGCTTATTTTCTTATGTTCTTTAAGTGTGTTTTGCTGACAAAAGAACTTCATCTTTATCTTTTGTCATTGAATCTGTCTTGTGTGTTTGTTTGTATTTCTTGTGGTCTCCATGAATCTGGAGATTTGTGAGTTTATGGATGTGTGGAGCATCTCATGCCGTTAGATGAGTTTGGATTGAGGTCTTGAATTTGCGGTTAAGGTGGCGCTTTGGATTTTAAAGTTTTCAATAAAATTACAATATATTTATTAGCTTTTAAGTATTTTTCTGGATTTTGAGAAAAAAATTAAGTACATATGTGCATTTTCATGTATTGTTCTTACAATTGTTTATTTGGATTGATTGACATGTAATGCATACTAGATATTTGATGATAATTTAGTCTTTTTTAAGAAAAATAAATATTATAGTAAATTGCACGGATTAAATAAAATAATGTGACATTTTTTTTTCTGAAATATATTTAGATTTTTTTTTTCATTTTAAAATTAACCTTATTATAGCAATAGTTTTCTATAAATCTAACATTAATTTTATTATATTTTCTTCTATATTAGAATTAAAATTTTATCAATTTAGGGATATTTCATAATATCTGTATTTCATCATTATAAGGAATGAAATTATAGGGAAAATATTGTAATGTTGTCATTTCATTTGTTACAATGTACCAAAATATTTGGGATCTTATATGTACTTTTTAGTTGATAAAATGGTGCACATAGAAATTCTCATGATGCCTCTTTTTGCAAATTTATTTTAAAACAGATATATACAGGATTGGGTTTAATTATTACCATTCTTGTTTTAAAATTCTGCAACGACACAAAATACGTATCAATGGCAGACTCTAGTATTTTCAGAGTAATGCATTTGTTTCCGAAATAGAGAATTTAAACATATCCTAAATTTTATTCCATTATTTTTTAACTAAAAATTTAACAACATAATTCTGAAAAGAAACAACACAACACAGCATAATACTTGTAACAAGAACAAGAAAAACAACAACACATGTAGTAACAAAATAAGAAGAAATAAAGAAAATTGTAAACACAGCTTTTTGTCTAGAGACTTAAATTGGATCACACAACAAAGGATTAATAGTAATCAGATCTAGAGTGGGGAGGATAACCATGATGATGGTGCTCATATTCAGAGATGTTTTCTCTCTTAAAACTCAGGTTTTGGTTTTGGTTTTGGTATTGGTTTTGGATATACTCTGGTCTGTAGTTCATATTGTAGTCCGGAACAAATCCTTCATTAATATGACCATAAGCATTGTTTCCAAACGGTAATGCGGGATTAGGGTGAATCTGGTTCTGGTTGTAGTTGAATGCATTTATGTCCATCATTCTTCTTTGGCTAAAGAGGTCCAAATCATGGTTGATATGACTACCATCATCAATCCCAAAAGCAGCATTACTAGAACTTCCGACATAGAAGTTTGGAACAGTTGCTTGAAAATATTTGGAGGCTTCGACTGTAACTACTTTCTTCAAATTTTCAAGATTACCTTTGAATCCATCGAGTTGAGGTAATGTAAGTTCTTCAACGGGATCTTCCCACCAATTCCCAAGGGCTCTTGTTTTTTCTCTTATTTTCTTTAACTCATCATACTTCTTTTTCTCCGATTCTAATTGGCTCAACACCTACAAATATATATATAAAAAAAAAGTATTCTTTTAAATTTGTAAGTTTGAGTACCAACGATAAATAAGTGACTGAGATATTTAATTCAATGTGTTTTGGTCTGGTGAGAAGAGGCTATGAGTATTCCAAAACTTCTTAGTTAACAAAAACAATGAAAGTAAGCATACACAAATATCTTAATTTTGAAAATTAAAGTATAAAATTATATACATACGTATAAAGCAAAAAAATTAGAATTCTACCATGTAAATTTGGGTTTTATGATTTATATAAAACACTATAACATTTTTTAATCATACAATAAAATAAAAGTAAAGATTACCTGAGTAAGATGATTATTCAGCTCCTGAACAATAGAGTTTCGACGAGTCTCACTAAGTTGCATGTTGTTGTGTTGGTGAGAAAGTGGAGGGTTATTGTTTAAAAATCGATCAATTACAGATTCAACATTAGGATGGCCAAAAGAAAAGACTTTTCGACCAGGTGAAAACACAACTATGGCGATTTCTGCACCACAAAGTGTGCAAAGCTCACTAGCCTTCTTGAAAAGTCCGGATCTTCTTTTTGAAAAAGTAACTTGGAGGTTACTTTCATTTTTCATTTTGACCATCTCTATTTTTTGACGACCTTTGCTTTTCTTCACCATTTTACTGATATTTGGGAAGATAAAATATAGATTGGTGTTTGTAGAATGAAAGTGATTATGTATTTATAGGGGAATATTACAAACCAATAATTAATATTTGAGTTGTCTATGAGTAACTTTCAACTTTAATTTATTATATTTTATATTTGAATTTCAATTTTACTATTTTTGTAACATTTCATAATCTTAATATTCTATCAATATATGGTATGCAATTCATATTTATTTGACTATTATCTTCTCATTTCATTTGTACAATGTATCCAAATCTGCCAGAAAGATCCACCTTTAATTAGTAGTGATCTTTTCATATCTAATAGTAATACTATTAGAAAAACAATTGAAATTTAGCAACAAAAAAATGGCGCCGTAAATTTCTTTTCACTAAAAAGCGTAAAATTTTCACCATGTTGGTGATGGAAACAAATAACGAATATCATGTTTATTGACACATCATTTTTGTATTGTTTGAATATTTTACTAGATATACTATTTTAACATACTCACAAAATCGTTACATTTTTATTTGAATATATTCGTCGCTATTTTCTAAAGTAAAACATGTATTCTCTCGTTATTGCCGATTGATTTGTTATCGATAATGAAAAATATGTATGATAAAATGGTTATATGATTTTCTTAACAATTCTTGTAACAAATATATTCCGTTACATTATTTATGCAATCATATTCATTGCTACTTTTTTGATAGAACATATTTTTTTACGTTATTAGCAATTGATTTGTTATTGATAATGAAAAATATTTATGATAACATTGTTATGTGATTATATTAGCAGTTGTTATAACTTGGCCACCAATTGCGATTGATTTGAGACGAGTATATATGTTTGAGCCCGACATGATTATGAACTATTTCGTTGTGTTTCCAAACTAACCTTTATAAGATGTAATTATCATCCATAAATAGTTTTATTTATTTATTTCAAGAGAGTATATTATAAAAGACTAGATACAATGAAAAAACATTCGATATATTATTTATAGGATGAAATGAGTTTAGAAATTTTACACTAGATAATGTTCCTTTATGAATATAGAAAACTTAGTTATTTATGTGTTACATACAGAAAAAAATTAAAATCATCAAAACGGATACCATGAAATAATACTATATAATTGAGAGTTTAAAGATGAAATTATTTTGTTTGGACCGTTATTGAGAATATGGAGACCATTCCAAATTCGTTATTATTTCTAATAAATTGACAACAAATATATGCCGTTACATTACGCACTGCCTTTGTTCGAAAAAAAATAGAACACATGCTTTCTTGTTATTGGCGATAAATTCGTTACTGATAATGAAATATTTTTATGATGAAATGGTGATATCCAATAATATTTATAGCTCTCCTATCTCATTTGATAGATACATAATAATTATTTGAATGACTTTTAAAAAAATTGATAAATTTTCTTATAATTTGAAGCCAGATTCTTTTAAATTACACAAAATATCAATTATATAGTAATTAATATGAAAATATCCAACTTATCTATGTAGAATGTAAATGTCATCCAAAAATAGTGAAATGGTAGTTGTTTCAGAGAATATTTCCAATTAAAGTTATTTTACTGATAATAATATTATAAGGGCATGTTTATTAATTAAAGTATGCATATAGTTAGTGATCTTTTAAACGAATCTTATCATCATAGTGAACTAGATAGAATACCGGCCAAATCCCGGGATCTTCAAATAGTCACATAGAATTGATTAATCTTAAAAACATTAAGTATTGATTACAATACTAAAGATATATCTAAGGTACAATGGTTTTTTTTTAAGTTATTATTTTTAATAGTGAATTGGTATCTTTTGAAGTTATGTTAGAGTTATAATTATTATGGTAAGTATAATTATACTGATAAAATAAAATAATAAATCGATATGATATTTTTTTGAAATATGTGATTGAACTAAATATCTTAAATTCTTATTATAAAACTTTTAAATAGGTAATATACTAAGTCATTTCAAAAATATTAAGAAAAAAATGAATTTTCTCGATATATGATCCATAAAATTTAGACGAATCAAACTATTTTTTCTGTAAGTATTAATTTGTATCTTTGCTATATAAGAAAAATTTCTCAAAATACCACACTTTCAAGTTTTTTTTTGCCAAAAATACCACCAACAATTTTGGTGTTCCATAAATACCACAAACACAAAAATTGAGTTTCAAGAGTTCAAAATTTAAAATTTTAGGTTTGGATTAACTATATTAGATTTAGGGTATAGTTTTTAGCGTAGGATCTAGTGTTTAGTTTTTAGCGTAGGATCTAATCTAGTGTTGAAGGTTGAAAGTTTAGTTTTAGTTTTGTGGTATTTTTGGAAAACCAAAACTTAAGTAGTATCTTTTGAAAACCAAAACTTAAGTGTGATATTTTTTAGGATTGTCCGCTACATAAACATATTTGTGTATTTTAAGAAATATTACAAATAGAAAACTGCCAAAAGATTAGAAAAACACACAAATATATATACACACATACTCTTTGGTAACATATTTCTTAGTAGTATAAAATAAAAATACAAATGATTTTAGTTTTGTCTAATATTAATAATAATAAAAAATCGAATTCATTAGACCATGACTTATAACGTAGTGGGTATTTTGCTAGATTCATCGTTGTGGCGCGATCCAAACCTTTACGTAGCACTGTTGTTAACCAAATGCACACAATTTGCAATGGAGGAGAAGAGCTGATTTTTTTATAATAAATAAATAAAAATTGGAGCCCATAATTTACATTGCTATATCTCTCTATAGCTCCTCCTGGCTTCGAAGTAATTTTATCATCGTCCACAAAAAAAAAAAAAAAAAAAAAAACCTATTCGAGTATACAAATTACTAATTAATTAAACCGGAACCCACTGTCCCCACTTTTCTTGCCTATCAGAGTAACTAAATCAGCCAGTGCATTGCTTTTGCCAAGATTCTGAACCGATATTGAAGAGAGTGAACTACATCGTACAAGAGAAAACATCAATACCGGTTCAATTCTTGCCTGCACAGAGAGAATCAAGCAAATCTTGGTAACCTCCGGTGTCTTGTCTGATGATCCCGTTCATTGTTCTGTGCATAGCGTTAAGAATCAAAAGGAACACCGAATCATTCCCAAGAGAGACAGAACAGAACCATACAAAACAGGAAGAATATCATCACTCAGAATCCGAGTCAATGGAGAGGAACATCCGAGGTCTTACAGAACGCTTCTGCCGAGGAAATGAAAATGGATTATCTGATCTTTGCTTCTTTGCCTTGTCTTGCCTACTGCCATTCATACCCAGAAGCAACGACGCTGCAAATACGCAGTAATAGTTAGTAAGTGTACTACATGGACTATGGATATAAAGTAGCATAGTCAATGACAAAATAAGCTACATATAAAAACAAAACAGATATTTCTTCTTCAGTTGTTTACAAGACCCAGCAGCTTAGTAAAGTGAAGAAAAAGGTAAAGCAACATCATCAACAGGATCCACATTTATAGGTCCCTTTGATGTTTTCAGGAAAGCATTTACTTAGTCTCAGACAGGGAACGAACCAGTGTCTGTTGTAGTATCCAAAGAACCTTCCCTTGGAGACATCTGCTGGCTTGAGCTAACCCCGTTTGCAGTTGCAGGAACTCGATGATTCCCAGAAGCGCTATCACCTAGCCTAAGCGAGATCCAGTCTTCACTGCGGATACCATTTGACATATCAGCTTGGTTTTTAAAACCCGACTGAGCTGAGGCATCTGGTTTTGTTGGCAAAAATATTTGAAGTGAGGGATCGTCTCTACCAAATGCAAGAGGATTGTCAACTAGGCCATCGTTTGCTTCAGATCGTCCAGCCGAGCCAGGAACCACAGGAACAGATGCCATTGATGTCTCAGGAGCCATGGTGTAACCTCCATTTATTTCAGGAGCACAGTTTAGTGGACCATGATTATGCAAACCAACTAAACCTTCTGAAACGTCAGCATCAGATCTAAATAGCTGGAACCCAGGGGCTTCTGGAGTTTCAGAAGGAAATGACCAAAGGGGCGTATCAAATTCGTCATCATCATTGAAAAGACCTAAGCGTGAACTTCCCCCAGCTATGTTGTGTGGGTCCTCATTATATGAGTTAATTATTCCAGAAGGGTTCAGTGGAAAAGTAAGCCCACCATCTGTTTGACAACCACTGTATGCAGGCCCTGGAGTGATTACTACATCATTCTCGTCATCAGAATCACTCAGAACGATGACTTCATTATTTCCACCCTCTCCAGATTGGTTTCTGTCAGGAAAGTTATAACCCGAATCAACATTCATGGAAATGGAATCAAGTTCCATGCCGTTGGCTACAAAGTCAAAAGTTCCAATAGCATCCTGGTTTACGCTTGCATCATCACCATCCCTACCACTTCCAGTAGCACTACTACTCATTGGTATAACATTTTTCTCCTGATACCCAACCTTTTCTTGCCTATTACTGGAAGATAATCCATTTGTATTAGGTTTGCTAACTTCCCAAATGCCATTACGATTTTTCCTTATTCCAAGTTTTAGAGGGGCCGGGCCATCTGAGAAACCTTCTTGCTTAACCGGTAACATTTCCATCTTCCGTTTAATATCAACAGCAGAGGGGTAAAGACTACCATCTGGTGCGTGCCACTGTGAGAGTTCCCCCAGTTCCCTTCGCTCACTCTCTCTTTTGGACTTTACACGCCAAGAACCATCAGGTTTCACTTCAATTTCAGTCACCTCTTCATCACAATGCTTCATCTGTCGTTCAGGAAGACAACAATTGAATAAAAGTGTAGATACAAAATTTTTAAGAATTCTAGAATTCCCAGAAGTATACCTCAGACGTGATACGGTTAAAATAAGGATCGATGATTACATGCTCCACTGAGTAGTTCTTCAGACAAATAGGGCATTGCCACTGCATGTTAACAAACCCCAGAACAACTAAAGTCAGAAAACAAGAGAAATAACCCAATATCTAGACAATGATCGTAGACCTACCTTTCTGGAACGTTGATTCAACTCCACAAACACATCAAGGTCAAAACAGCCCATGTGCACACAGGGTAAAAATCTCCCAGCAACTTTTATCCTAGAACCGCTCATCTAATGACACAAGCAGAAAAAAAAAAAATCAGTCTGCAAGACAGCATTAGGAAGATGATAAGTATAAACACTGAGCTACGAGCTATTAGTAACTTACAGGGCACCGAAGATTGACACCAAAGAAATCAGCAACAACTTCAATGTCACTATCACTGTCGGCATTATCATCTCCACCTCCACCTCCAATGCATCGGCGGACTCGTGCAAGAGCATCTTCAAAAGTCTCCCCTTTACCCTCTTCTGGAATCAAATTTAGAACCTAGATGCAAAAGTGAGTATATATATAAGCAACTTGGAGATCATTAACGCACAATATCTGAATTCCTAACACCAACAAAAGTTATAAATAAAGTGATTAAAGGGATAAAAATGTTGCAGCACAAGGACAGACTACACTTAAGACCAGGCTCAGTGACTCATCTGCGTGAAATATAGGAAGAAAGAATAGGACTCTGAAATTTGAAATCTGACTAACATTTCAAGATTTAGTGGGAGTGAGAAATAACACTAGAATAGTTAAACATAAGTGCGTAACCACAGGTAACTTCCACAGATTACTTTGGGTATGCCAACATAATTTATTCTTTCTTTTTGTGTTCAGAAGATCATTCTCTTTCCTTTCTGAACATTTATGTCTTAGACCGACCAAATCTTTGGATGTTTCTTATGCATATCTGTTATCAGTACCTGTTGTAGAGTCCTGCGCTTCACAAGTCTAACTCCAAAACAAAAAATCCGAACGTCACCTCCACTTAAGGATATTCTGTTAACTCCATCCCTAATACAAGGTGTGATCTACCAAAATAGTAAAATGAAATGGTTAAAAATTACACCACTGATAGCTAGATTTTCAATGTATGAGAGATTGACTCCTATATATAAGTCAAAAGGGTTACTACTCAAAAGGGATGAAAAAAACACACAATAGGTCCATCGTCGCGGCCGTTGACTCCCAAAAGCTGTGATCCAGGTCGATTAATTGCACGTACAGGCAAACCTATTAAATGATAGGGTATATATCATGAATCCCATATCAGAAAGCATAAAATAGTCTTATTGAGTATGAAAAAAATAACAGACGAATAAAGACGATGTGAATGTGATGCAATGTGCCCAGAGGAATTTATGACAACATGAAATAAAACAACATTCCCATGTTTCGAAGGAATGCTCATCCGACTAAAACTCTGGAAGATGTCATTGTCATACCATTGACCTGCAGATCAGCATACTGAGGCCACTGCATCCTAAAGAGAACTTTGTCATTCAAGAGCATACACCAAGCCTAAACAAAATTGATTTCCAGTTAGAAACGTATAGGTAGATACACCTTTACATATTAAACGTAGTTTACAAAACCCAACCTGAACATCGTACTCTTGTTTGGCCAACAGGTCCTTGTCTGCCCTTGTGATTTGAAATGTTCTCTCCACACTCTGCATTGTGTTCGTACTGGAAAGTTTTGGATCAGAGTATCAGAACAAACAAAAGTCAGTAACTGTGCATATAGCCAGGAAACAATTGTCATTCTTGATACTAGAATGAGTGTCTTATAATATTTCCAAGTAGAAAATTTAAGTGACAAGCAGGACTGTGACTGAGGCTTAATCCACCACTATAACCCCTTCCGAAAGAAAGGAAAAGAGGAGAGAAATATAAAGTACTAATTCTCACAATGCAGGTGATTCATTAGTGAGCGCTTTGTTGCAGATAATTGGAGGAAAAAATACAGTGTGAACGTATTTAACGCAGGATGAAACAGATATGATGTATCATAAAGAATACCCTACTGAGTGCTTGAGCTTTCTAATATAAAAGATGCTGACAAATTGTAACTTTAAAGAATGGCATTGAAAGTACACTCGTTCAAAGTGATAGTAACATAAAAAATATAGAATTCTTACCCATCATTTGGGATAGTCGTCGCAGTCAGCCTCACTGGACAGAGTGGATGTGCCACTGTAACCCAAAACCTGAACAAAGAAGACCATGTAGGACAGCCGTGAATAATGGATAACCACAGCTGCTAATGTAAAGATAGCAAATAATCTATACAAGAAAATTAATAACTATGAAAACAGTTAAAATTAATCAACAATCAAACGCAAGGAGATTAAGAAACAAGAATGGAAAGCATGTTAAATGTATAAATATGTCTTTCTTTTCAGTTCTGGCAGGAAAGAATTGTCAAGCGGTGGGGGAGGAACTCAGATGGAAAACTAATCACAATTCAAACTTAAATTCAGACAGGAAAAGTAAAATCTTTGGAAAACGTACGGGTCAGCTCGAGTAAGTCGGCAGATTTCACAATAAAATGATTCTGGAAGTGGTGGATTCCCATCCATTGGCTTATCTGGGAGAATAACACAGCCAACATGCTGCCAAACATGGCATCTTGGATCCTCACACTGAAATCAGAAAGAATAAAAACATAATTACAGCCAGAAAGTATCAACAAACTTCACAAATGGAATCAATTATAAATATGTCACATCATCGGCCATAAAATACCAAGAAATGCTCTACAGCCAGCTCAAACAGGAATAAACGCAGCGAGTTCGTCCCAGATTACCTGTATCATTGAGTCTGTTTCTAGTGAATTCCCACAAACACATCGAACTTTAATTTCTGGTTGAAAGGGATCTTCAGGCTCCCCCTTAACTTTCAGATTACTGGTATCTGAACTTACTTGTCCTTTTGATGCTAAATCACTTGCCCCAGATACTTGCATTTTCCTATGGAACACAATAAAAATTTGTGGTAACAAAGAATCGCCAGAAAAAGCATGGCATTTCCTAAGAAACCTATTGTTAGAAACAAACGCTCACCTATATGTATCGTCCACTAATTTTGCAACTTCTTCCTTTGCCACTGTATTCTTTTTAGACCACACCTTGGCAGCTGTCAGTAGGGAAGCTTATTAGAAGAAGATGGCAGAACTAGCAGTGACTCTTAATACACGAAAACGTCAATAAACAAAAACAAGCGGTTCTTTTAACCTTGTTCATCAGAAAGAAGGGTTAAGATCCGGTCGACAAGTTCCTGTACAAGAAAATTTCAAGAAGAAGTAAGAAAAAACACATCTTTCAAAATGACAAAAAACCAAGTTGGTACCCCCAAGTCTTAATCAGTACCCTGTGAGCACCGTGAAGCTTATATGATACCAAAAATTACAAATTCCCACAGAAGACTATCGCATATCTACCTAAGAGAAATTGGTGAGAGTATAAAACAGATAACACTCTTTGCAAGGTATATGTCTTAGATTCATCTTGGAAGCAGCTACATAATTCAAGACAGAAAAAATTACCACCCGAAACATGTTAAAGGTCCAATTATAACAATCCGAAACATTCATCTTCCCTACGAGAATCCTTCAAAACAATCACAACCACAATTACGAAAAAAGGAAGAGAAGCATAAAGATGTTAACCTGCTTCTTTCCCTGTTTCGAAAGTCCCAGCTGAGTGAGCACATCCTTGAGCTCTTTTATCCGAAAATATGAAAGTTTATCCTGCAAAACACAACAACAATAACAAAAAAAACACAACTTTGAGCCTAACTAGAGCAAGACCACAAATCCCAAACCCTTATGAGACAAAGCATCGGTTTTGACACCCAGAAATACAATCGAGATTATAAAATTAAAAAAAAAAAAAAACTGAAGAATACCTTACAAGTAGCTTCCAAATCCATGTCTTCAACAGCAGACAAACAAGAACCAAAAGCTCAGTTCAAAACAGACGAACCTAAACTCCAGCAATTAGTCTCCATATACAGCACCCGATCTAAAGTAACATCAAAACCAAACCCAGAAAAAAAAAAAAAAAGGAATTACTCAAACGAAAACCCTTAAAATTCCAAAAGACAAGTCCTTTTAAACGGAAAACACATACCATGAAATCGGAAACTGATAGATTAATGAGAGGATTGGAAACTAGGGTTTTCACAGCTTTGATAAGATTTTTTTAGACAAGGAAGAAAATATAAAGACACCAACCCCAGACGGAGAAAAAATCGATCCGCCGAGACGAAAACAAAACAAGGGTAGCCGGACCAGTCGCCGATTATCAAATCCGGTTTAATCTTCGGGCAATACGTCCGGGTTTAGTTCCTGTGCGGTCACGTGCACGGTCTCCCACCAATATTGACGTGTTTTTGACTGACTTTCGGTTCTCACCTCTCTTTGCGACCGTAACGGGGTCTTTGTATTTTAATCCAATATTCCCCACGTTTTATGACATCAGCCGTTGGATCATACCGGGACGGTTTATTATATTTTAACCTTGATTTGTTAATTTGCCGGTTTATAGTATACAGTATCAAATGAATTTGGAAGTTTATCTTCCTAAAACCGAAAGTCTTGAATTTGTTCTACTAGGGTTTGTCATTTGCATCAGCAATAGGTACTTTCTACTTTTGGAGTTATCTTTCTTTTCCATCTAATTTTAAGAGGTAACAAAATTGAATCCCAAAGAAACAATATCCACATAAATTGAAGAATCTTATATATACTCAGCAGGTTATTTGATCCAATCAGTTATTTGAATTACAGATCCATATAGTTATATTTAGTGGCGGATCTAGAAATTCTTTTGGAGTCAAATATACGTACGAGTTGATCATATCATTACAATGATTTGATTTGGTTTGGTTGAGAACATTGTTTTCTATATATATTATATTATGGCATGTGTATGTAGATCTAGTATTATTTGATTCTAATTCTTCTAAGTAAGAATTTAGAAACATATTTCATGTCTCTTTTCTTCATTTTTTCATTGAATTGACTTAGTATGTATGTGCATGAGTACATCATAGTTAACTACGAATAACAGAACTTATCGGAGAATAAATGAGTAAGAAAGAAAGAGATAGAAGAGAGAAATGCGTCGTTTTCCGCGGAGAAGAGAGAAAAGAGATTTAGAACTAGGTTTATTGATTATTCATTTTGATAAGGATAACCTAATCAGGAAACCGACTGAAGGTTAAAACGACGACTAAAACATATGACTATTTAGAAGTGAAGCCTCCTTTTAGAATAGAGTCTCCACTTTTGATGGACTCCTCCTTCAAATATCTCTGAGTTGGTCTTGTTTTCCTCTCACTTCTTCTCACCCTTTTCTTCATACCATCCAATGGAATTCTCAATCTATAAGATACATGTGAGCAAATATAAGTTTCAATTAGACGCATAAATCTATCGAAATGGGTTGCTAGAACGGATCATTCACTCTCATTATGGGATGGTTCGTAAAACATGCAGGTAAATAATGTCTTATCTTGTAAATATTTGTTTGTCTCTTAAGCTGATATGTGATCTTACAAATTGAATGGTGGACCAAATTAGATATCACATAGCATGAAGTTCTTATTTCAAAAACTATTTCTACATATAAACTAGATTTAAAAAAAAAAAAAAAACCCCAATATATTCCAACTAGTGGTGGACAATGATTTCTCGAATTTGAACCAAATTTGTGTGAATTCGAGATATTCAAAAAACAAGTTTAAGCAGAATTT
Organism: Arabidopsis lyrata subsp. lyrata; assembly: GCF_000004255.2. Taxonomy (NCBI): domain Eukaryota; kingdom Viridiplantae; phylum Streptophyta; class Magnoliopsida; order Brassicales; family Brassicaceae; genus Arabidopsis; species Arabidopsis lyrata. The sequence goes on along the minus strand of NW_003302548.1, from coordinate 19,526,852 downwards.
TTCATTGATCTGTTTAATGAAAATTCTAGAGTCGTGGGCTGGTCTCATCGACTCGATATTTTTTTGCCTCTGATCCTTTATATTATAAATCACAAGTCACTTGACCAATAAAATTTTGCCACATAGATTTTGGTTTATATTTAAAAAAAATAAAAAAAAAAAAGGTAGAAGAATCCATGATCTCCATTTACACAAAAAAAAAAAAAAACAGTTTTTCTCTTCAATCCACGATCCCCACTTCTCCTCTATCTCAAAAACACGTTATTTTCTCAACTATAAAACTCTCGAGAGATACACAACAATCCTATGGCTCTTAAATAAGATCAAAACAGATATATGGATTCCAAATCCTTTTAGGGCTTTTATTTCTCAGTCAATTCTCATGAATCTCCAAGTAAAAAGGTGGGATTCGGTTCTATTCATTTGGGTGATTTTTTCATTCTCAACCTTTTCTAATGGATTAATTTCATCAGGAGTCACAAGGCACATGGATCATGGTTAGATATGGCGCACAACGGGTAGGTGGTTCCAGCGAAATCATCAAAGGTTGACATGGTGAAGACAGAGATCTTTCAATGGTACTATATCTGTTGCTCTTCGGATCAATTTATGTCTTTTGTATTTCACTATCTTAACTTATCCTCTGTTAAATGTCCCCCTTTGCATCTCTTTTTGTTATAGTGGAGGTTCAACAAACCAACAATCAATAAGAAGGTGTCAGATAAATTATTCTACCATGATATAATGTGATCGCTCGCTCTTCAAAGAAAAATATTGTAATATTATCATTCTATGCTTGGATCGTGACAAAGATGAAACTTGAAGATTAAGAACAACGAATACTTATCTTTGAAGAGAGGAAGAGTTTCTTTCAGTTAATAATAGTTACTACTTCTCTCTTCAAGCTTCAAGAAGAGTTTCTACAACCGAGGGAGAGATAATCGAGTAATAAGAATAAGTTACGTGATGAGGAGAAAATGTTGAGTTAATGAAATATGTGCGAAAGCAAGTTATTTTTTCTATGTGCAAAAGGATTATAGAGATTTTGGTTTTGCTTAACAATGTTTTTTTTATAAATATTATTAGATTCTACATTGTAGTCTATTCAAAGTTTAAGAAGTTTTACCTACTATATGATCATCAATAAAAAAGGTTCTTACACGCTATATTCCTACAAGAAGCTAGAGGCTATAAAACGCACAACATTGACATTGTAAAGAGCCGGTGTTAAGTAAGCGATAGACATAATACATGCGCGATGTACGTAAGTGGTTACACACAATAATTCTTGCAAATTACTCCACTCAGATATGAATACAACTAGAAACTCATATTTTCCATTTATTTATAGCAGATAAATTTTGGTTACTTCTAAATGTTGTTATTATTGGTCGTAACGGTGATGCGATCGATCACAACAAAACTTATCACATTATTTTCGTACAATTGTGTCCATTTTTAAAAGAGTGAATTTATATCATCAACTGAATTTTAATAAATTAATAAAGATTGATTCAACTTTAATAAATACAATCAAATGAAGCTAGAAAAAAAAAATGTTTTCCCGGTGCATGCACCGGGTATACTACTAGTTGAAACTAATTAACAATAATGAGAGATCTTTTGAGTTCATGATGTTGATAGTTTTCGTAGATTTGTCAACCTTTTCGTCTTGACATTTTTATAGGTCTCTTGTCAAAGGCAAACAAACAAATCAGAAAGTAAAGAAAGGACATTTTTCTTGTGGGTGAGAATCAAACCAAACTTCTCGGAAGTCTGCAAACACAACTCATAAACTGATAAGCTTTTCTTGAAACTTTCAGGCTGATGATGTGCTGCTAATCGTTTGAGCTCCTTGCTGCTGAGAAAACTTTTAAAAGACCAAAACATCTTTGAGCAAAGAGCAAGAACCTGTCTTGGAACAGATTATCATTGTAGCCTTGTAGGTAAGAGAAGACGATCTAGAGGCTCAAACCAAGGTCCTCTAATGAGCAGTTTCATGTTTTAGTGGTATTGCAATGTAAGTTGAGAATAGTTTATGGATGGGATCTGATAGATGAAGAAATTGTATGATATAGATTGTGACTTGAAATAGTATGCATCACTTTGTTAGAAAGAGAGGTAATGATATAATAACCAAAAATACCTTTAAATTTCGAGCCGCTTATCTCTTCATTAGATGCATATATAAGGATTGCTACGTAGGAGAGATACCGTCACCACTGGTTAACTTCTTAGAAGAGGTGGTGGCGCTATCTCTCCTGCGAAGCAAATCTTTGTTTGCAGTTTCAAAACCATAGAAGAAGCAAGACCACTTGTATGATGATGGTTCTATATGTGTTAATCACTCTATTAGATTCACCTCATCCAGATATATATATATATATATATATATATATATATATATATATATATATATATATAAACGTTAAGGGTCAAAGAAGAGTGGACTTAATTTACACAGTCACTATCATTGCTCTTAAATCTTAATTGTCATTTAGTTTGCTGCTTTTTATGTGGCTATAATCAAATGATTATCAGGATTATTATCCCAAGTGAGGTCATCGTGTTAACGTCATCTCTAATGATTTGGCTTACCCTCATCTCCAAGATTTTACATTTATTTGCTTTGTGTGCGTATACTCTGTAGTTGATTTGAGCTCTTGATTTTGCATCTATACCCAGATGTTACATATATTCATGCTCATAGACAGTGGAGAATTTTTGTTGGTACTTATCCATAACTAGTCCCTTGTATAATGTTGGTACTATGTACTATGAACAGCTCCTGGATTGTCACTTTGTTGCGCGAGTAGATTCTTGTGACACTTATCCATTATCAACTAGGATCTAATATTTCTAATTATATGCATAAATCTCAACAAAACACTAATGATGGTTGGATTTAAGTTTTATGCAAACCATTGCAAGATTGGTTCAAATAATCAATTCCAAAAGTAAATGCCTTTTGTCTCACTATGTAATAAATGGTGAAAGTGATGTTAAATCTTGCATCACTGTTTTAAGACCCTGCTTAATACAGAAGCTTAGGTGGGAATTACTTTATTGAGCAAGTTGGTTTAGAAAACAAAGTTGAGAAGACTTGATAGTATGATTTAACAGATGAGAGGCTGCATTTATTCTTGCTGAAAAAGATAAACTGAAAAAAAGCCTTTTATCAATCCAAATGGCTAGAGTTGTCTTTATTTATCATGCGGAGGAAAAAAGGTAAAGCAAAATGAAACCAAAATTTATTTTCACTATTATTCAGGATCACAAGTATTTTCTTCATTATATATCTTTTCAATTCATAGACACAGTACTTTTTTTTCTTCTTCGTCTTCTATAAAGTTGATTAATGCATTGTGATAGGAGAACAAGAAGAGGCCATACCTATTATTACCTACTACTCTCTCCAAACATCAAATGCACAACACACCACAGGACAAAAAAATCTTTCTCTCATATATTAATTACATGGTACTAGTATACATCTAGACCCTCTTTAACCCATTACCAATTCAAGATCTTGTCTTTTTTTCTTAACAACAAGATCCAAAATTCTGAAAAATCCACTCACACTACACAAGAAAGAAATGCTGTCAACAACTCTTAGTGGGAATTATGGCTTCCCTCTGTGCATCTCTGGGATCACTCAGCAATTAAGTCTCTCCAAAGAGTAATAAGTCTCTGTTGTTTCATTTATTCTCTCTCTCTCTCTTGAGATCTTCTCTGTTTACTTGACTTGTTTATTTCTCTCTCTCGATGTTGAAGAATGGCAGATCATGACAAGAGAAGGAAGGTGATACAGCGGAAAAGGAGATCAGGAGGTAAACATGAGTGCATGAGCCATGGTGAAGATGATGCGGAGAGGCTTCAAGAGATGAGAGAGAATAAAGATGTTAGAGATCTAGTTGATTTACTACAAGATCTAGGCTTGTGGAGCTTTTCTTCTCACACAGCCAAAGCTGCTTAGTGGTTTCCTCTTATTACAAGATCTATCTAGTAGGCTCAAGTTGCTTTCCTTCTCACGCAGCTAAAGCTGCTTAGTGTAAAAGAAATTCAAAAGCCTTTTCATTTAGATCTCACTGAGTTAAATGTTTCTTGTAGAACTGCAGATCAAAATCCTTAGCTGGAAAGTATTTAAGTTATTCAGGATGTTTTTTATTGTTGTTGTTAACACGTTCATTTGTCGTTGGCGTGATGTTCTTTTGGCCTTATCCTTGTAATTTGGTTTTTACTTATAGCTTTTTTGCTTGATAATTACTATTTGGATAGTCTTTGCATCTCTGCTTCTTGGATATCATTATCATATAAAGAATTATAAAGCACTTTTAGGTTCTCCCTTAAGAATGAAGAAATACATAAAGTGCTTTCAAATTTCTTTAATTAGATAGTTCTGGCCTTCAGGATCAGAGAACAAGTTCCTAAAGAAATCAAACCCAGTACTTGGAAAACACAGCTGTTTACTTCCAGACAACTATTGGTCAAAAAACGCAGACTTAAGATGCGATCTCTGATTGAAGGTGTACGAAGGAAAAAACAAGGCATTAAAGGACAAAGACAATAATTTTGTAACACAAACCCTAAATAAACTTGTAAGCAAAATTATCCGGAAACTGCATAATTGAAAACCATAATAAAAAGTCTCAGAGATATCCAAAAAGGAGGAAGAGAGAAGAAAGTCACAGAAATAAAGAGAAAAAAAAAGGCTCAAATGCCATCAAAGTTTTAAGAACCAAAGAAAACCATAAGAGAGTCCATCATAACGAAAGTCTCATCATTTAGCTCCCTTCTTGACTGCAGCCTTGGTGACCTTGGCTCCAGTTGGGTCCTTCTTGTCCACGCTCTTGATAACTCCAACAGCCACGGTCTGCCTCATGTCCCTAACAGCAAAACGTCCCAATGGTGGGTACTCGGAGAAAGTCTCAACAACCATGGGCTTGGTTGGGGTCATCTTAACCATACCAGCGTCACCATTCTTCAAAAACTTGGGCTCCTTCTCAATCTCCTTACCAGAACGCCTGTCAATCTTGGTCAAGATCTCAGAGAACTTGACTGCAATGTGAGAGGTGTGGCAATCGAGAACTGGGGCATAACCGTTACCAATCTGACCAGGGTGGTTCATGATGATAACCTGGGAGGTGAAGTTGGCAGCACCCTTAGCTGGGTCATCCTTGGAGTTAGAGGCAACGTATCCTCTCTTGAGATCCTTGACAGCAACATTCTTGACATTGAATCCAACATTGTCACCGGGAAGTGCCTCAAGAAGAGACTCGTGGTGCATCTCAACAGACTTAACCTCAGTGGTCAACCCTGTGGGAGCAAAGGTAACAACCATACCAGGCTTGATCATACCAGTCTCAACACGTCCCACTGGCACCGTTCCAATACCACCAATCTTGTAGACATCCTGAAGTGGGAGACGAAGGGGCTTGTCTGATGGCCTCTTGGGCTCGTTGATCTGGTCAAGAGCCTCAAGGAGAGTTGGTCCCTTGTACCAGTCAAGGTTGGTGGACCTCTCAATCATGTTGTCTCCCTCGAATCCAGAGATGGGAACAAATGGGATTTTGTCAGGGTTGTATCCAACCTTCTTCAGGTATGAAGACACCTCCTTGATAATTTCATCGTACCTGGCCTTGGAGTATTTGGGGGTAGTGGCATCCATCTGTTAGAAAGACAACAGTATAATATATGTTAGCATCAAATCAAAAGAGTCAATAAATCACAATAGCATAAAAATAAATAACATAAAAGGTTAGTTCACCTTGTTACAGCAACAAATCATCTGCTTGACACCAAGGGTGAAAGCAAGAAGAGCGTGCTCACGGGTCTGTCCATCCTTAGAGATACCAGCTTCAAAACCTCCAGTGGTGGAGTCAATGATAAGAACAGCACAATCAGCCTGGGAGGTACCAGTAATCATGTTCTTGATGAAATCACGATGTCCAGGGGCATCAATGACTGTGCAGTAGTACTTGGTGGTCTCGAACTTCCAGAGAGCAATATCGATGGTGATACCACGCTCACGCTCGGCCTTAAGTTTGTCCAACACCCATGCGTATTTGAAGGACCTCTTGTTCATCTCAGCAGCTTCCTTCTCGAACCTCTCGATGACACGCTTGTCAATACCACCAAGCTTGTAGATCAAGTGACCAGTTGTGGTCGATTTTCCAGAGTCGACATGGCCAATGACCACAATGTTAATGTGAAACTTCTCTTTACCCATAGCTGTCAAAACAAAACAAACAATCGAAACATCAGAATCAACAAAAATACATTAATCATCAACTATACAATTACTAAAACACTCAACAGTACAAACAAACACAGATCCATTAAAACAAAACCACATATCACCAATAGAGCTATTGAATCTAACCAACAGACATCAAATATAACAAATCTCAGGAACATCACCAAAGAAATACATCAAAATCAACTATAGCCAGAGCAGATACAGATCAGCATGATAATAAGCTATAACAACATGCGAAGACGATATGAAAAGTAAACGCTATCAATATACAAGAAGATTCTCCATCAGATTCAAAGGAAGTAATATAGATCGATGAATAAACGGATCTAAAACTCGAGAATCATCAAAAGCAGTGTAGCAACAGCAAAGAATAAGCGATAATAACAGTCAACATACAGCTAAAAGTAAGAATCTAAACCCTAAACAGGAACAAGAATCATAAGAAGATGAAGATCGAAGACACTAAAGAGAGAAATTTCGAACCTGCAAATAAGAATCTGAGAGGAGGCTTGCGGCTACGAAAGTGTGAGAAATATGAGAGCGCACCCTAATTCTGGTCGACTCGAGGGTACTTATAGCTACGAGGTGTCTAGGGTTTTCGCATCCTCTTTGTGGTTCTGGTTTTTACTAATTTGCCCTTACGCGTTTTGGGCCTTTTTTTGGGTGATAAACAAGTAAAATGTACCTTGCCAAAAAAAAAAAAACAAGTAAAATGTAAAATTCTCTTTTTCTACTTATGAATTCTACATTTTTCGGCTTTCGATTTTTCCAATTTGAAATTGAAGAAATCTTATTTTCATGTGATTGGTTAAAAAATGTAAAATTGGATATTTTATTAAAATAAACTTTAAAAATAAAAGTCGTAAAAGGTGAACGAAAAACCCTAGCCGTCATGAGTTGGCTTTGGCTAAATAATCGGACATAAAACATTTATTTAAAATGCATAATGGTGTTGTTGATTAAATTTCGGTAGTTAAATTTACATAATCAATATGGATTACGAAAAAAAATCGTTGAATCATAATATCCATTTTAAATTAAAAAAAATCTAGAATAAGTTGGTTTGTTATTAATTAAAGGAGAATTCAATTTTATTCAACTATTAACCGAGAATTTATGAGAGATGAATGACTATAGATAAATTTTCTTCAAAACGTTGAATCTATAGATGTTTGAGTGTATTGAGTATATTGATAATGAAACGATGTACAAGTATTTATACACATAGTATGATAGATTTGAGTATATCCAAGAGATATGACTAAATCTATAAAAGAATATTTTTGAGCATATCCTAGTATTCTAACACGCCTCCTCAAGATGGAGTACCGGAGGAGACTCCAATCTTTTTTTTTGAATAACCGCGGGTCTCCCAAAGGCTTCCTAGGAAGGAGGACTAATCCCACGAGGCTGGCAATTCCACTATGTAAACCTGCCAGTGGCCGTGCCTCGAACCCTGGTGGCGGAAGTCACAGCTGTGACCCCTTTACCACTAGGCCACAAGGCCCGGTTAGGAGACTCCAATCTTGACAGCAAGATCAAGGAAACGTGCACGTGGAAGCGGCGTTGTGAGAGCATCGGCCAACTGGTCAGTGGTTGTGATATGTGAGACTTGGATATAACCTTGTTGAACCAATTCGCGAACAAAGTGATAGTCAATAGCAATGTGTTTCATCCGAGAATGAAAGACGGGATTATCATCATGAATCACCATCATGAAGGTGTGTGTATGTCATCATTATGTAGCTATATGTGTTGACATGTTGAACAATCTACTAATTTGTTCAAAGATCGCATTAAAGTAGTTTCCTCCAATTTACTAAGAACTAGTATATTATTAACTCTCGTAACGAATTTTATTAGGATATATTTTCGATAGACCATAGTCAACTCAAATACTCAATCACAATTGAGAATGATACCGAAAACAAACAATTATCATTTTTTGAAAATTCTAAACCTTTTAAGAGCTAGTGTAGCTTGGAATTATCCATCGACTCTAAAAAATTACGGCTTATAAATAGGTTACAAACACATCATGCAAATTTTCATCATCAGGATATCATGATATCAGGATCGTTGCTTCGAGTTTAATATTAGACTTGGTATTAGTTAAAAACATGTCGATTATTCTTAAAATATTTTCGGTTTTTGTGTACAATCTACACAAGTTTAAAACTTATACTCGCAAATATCAAACTCCACAAGAGATTCCTCCCGGACCACCATAATTGAAAAAGAATCCGAGTGGACTAGTCCAAAATCGAACTCTCTTACCAATTCGTAGCCCATAACATCTACTGTCTAGCATCTCCTCTATAGGAAAAGCATTGATTTTACCTTTCTCATACTTAGAATACAAGACATCAACATTTGAAAACATGGCTGATCTCAATGGACCTTTTGCCGGAAATTTACCATTACCCATTGGAGGGCTTAAACCAGAATGTGAAGCCTGAACTACACCTCCAACTCCAACCATAGTTGCACCATTATCCATAAGGTGAAATAGCTCCTTGGGCCAATAACCGATGTATGTATAAGGCGACATTTGTATAACCCACCAGTTTCTTGTTTGTTCATCCTTTTTTAAGGGCAAACAAAAGTCATTTGTGAATAAAAATTTATAGTAAAATAATGCGCTAATCACATTACTTGAAAGGCAAAGTGTTTGGACTAAAAATGCTATAGTTTTAATAAATTGATCACTTATTTGATTTTATTAATGGTTAGCCTTTAAGAATCATAATTCCTTCACTACTAAGTAAGAATGACATGAAAATATTGCCTAGAAACTTAAGAAATTATTGAAACAAACAAAAAAAATCTTCAAAACATATTATTAAAAAACGAATAAAGTGTAGAAAATTAGAAACTTACTTGATGGATGGCCCACTGCAACGACGCAGAGTCCCCTCCCTCAAGGTACAGGGGTTTGACTATGGGAACCACATTCGATACTTGAACAAACCCTGGGCATGCCATATTATAACATCCTTTTCCACTTTTACCCTATCAAAATCATATGTTAAATATTTACATATTATTTGGTTAATGAGTTCAGCATATATAATATGTTCACATGCATACCAACCAAAATCCGTATGTCCAAAGATGTCCGTCACCAAAAATGCCTGGATTTATCTGTTAAAAAGACTTGCAATATAGTAAGACCTATAACTTTAAAATGGATTTAAGGAAAAAAAACAATAAAATGTAAACCGTACCATCATCCCCGTTGAGATGAAATTGACTTCGCCATAATGTCCACTGCCTAAATACATTTGACTATAAGAGGCTTGATCCTCTTTAATGTTTAGATTATATGCATTAAACTTAGCTTCTACACCGTGATATGGACCACCGTGTTGCTTTACCCCAGCAATCTACCAATACACATGAACACTTGTAATGTGGAGTATATATTATTCGATCGATCTACGATATTAGAAGAAAAGTGAATGTTTACGTGTGTCCCAGGGCTATCAGCTGATAATGGATTGAAATACTTGGCAGCCAAGAGTTGGGCTTTGGTGTTGAATTCTTTTGTATTTCTCAGTACAGGAATAGTTCCATATGGACATTTTATTTTCGTCTTATATGTCTTGTTGTTGCTTGTTTGATTCTTTAGCTCATGTCTTGATAATGATGGTTTCATCTTAAAAAACAAAGTTTTATAGTCAGATTCAAAAATCGCATGCATTTTTTAAGATGTAAAATGTATGTAGGAGACTAATTTCTGAAACCATATTGCACCTGGATTGTGTGGTTTTTGAGCAAGGGGTGATCAAGTCCTGGTTGCTTATAAATATCTATGCAATCGTATGTCACATTTTCACTTACCTGCCAATGTCAAAAAAATAGACATGAGAATTTTGTAATGATACTAAACAAAACGATGTTGAACTCAGTCCAAGATATAAAAAGATGATGTTGAATCTATTAAGTAGATCACAGTACTAGAAGTGAGAAGTGAGTCTCAAGTGTTTGTTTAAGAAGCTGACCTTGAAGGATCTAAGGGGCACCGTACTTTGAACAGAACGAACTAGAACTACTGAGAACAAAAGAGGTAAAAGAGTCATCCTAGTTGTTGTAGACTTTTTATTGGTTTTGTATCCCTAAGAATGACAACGCTCTGTAATTTATACATTACCATGTCAACGAGAGAGAAACACTAGAAATATGAACATTTGACTGAACTTATTACGGTATAGATACGACAATTATGGGCTCATACTCAATCGTATATCTTGAAACTTATAACGTAAATGGACACTAAAAGTGACAAATATGCTACCTAAATTATAATCAGTGTGTGTTGACCCAAAATTCATTGTGGAGATCGTATTTGGTTGCTACCGCCTACCTCTCATAAACGGCTAAACAAATGATATATCCTACTTTTAAAAAGCAAAATTACACTTTTAAATTGCATAGCAGTTAAGCAAATGTATAATTACACTTTTTCCTATATAATGCTTAGGGAATATATTAAGATCACATCCATCAAACATTCTAATAGATGCATTAACTCAGATATACAGAACGTAAAAAGGCTATTGTCGATTACCTTACAGATTCCAATAATGATGATACATACATTATACAAAGCGTGTATTGGAAACGGGATACGCGATAATCAAATTGCGGCATCCCGGTACAAATCAATCTTGGTACGCCTAACCAAACCACGGTTTAATCACTTAACTGCTATGCAATTTAAAATGAAGAGGGAAGCAAATGTGGAAATTAAAGACGAGACAAACATATGTGTTAGCATTTAGCAGCTTTCGGTGAAAGAATCAACTTTTCATCTTCTTTTTAGCTTGGTAAAGGAGGAGGAGCCTCTCTTGGTGGTGAGCTCGGGCTAGGAGATTCGAAACTTGGATTTCCAGGGCAAGACTTGGCAAATTGGCAATACCGACATTTCCAACGTTCTTCTTCAGGAGTGTACTTAGCTTCTCGTTCATTTCTCCAGAACTCAATGACTTCTCTATATTTTCTCATCACCCATTCATGATCATGGTTGAATCTTATCTCAGCTATTATAGATTGGTCCTTCTGAAACTCGTACCTGAGGACAAATTTCTCACTCGATTACAATCATATGATCAGATATATATTAATGTATTCTATAAGATCAAGAACAATCCACCTCTACTTACTTCAGTAATAGTTGATCATTTGCTAGAGGAAGCATCTTAAAAGTGTTTTCATAGTACCTAACTATCTCTTCAAGTGTCTGCATCGAATAAAAAACAGTAAGAATATCGATAAAACCTCATTATAAAGTGAGTAATTCTCTCTTCATAAACACAAAAACTTTGGCTTAGTGAAAGATATATTGCGCAATGTCAAAGATTAGTATACCTGAGCTTGGATACCTGCATTAGCAATGTTATCTCTGACATCTTGGGATAAGATATAATGTCGATTCAAAGAGAAGTAGTCGAAAAAAGGTCCCGTCGGAAACCCTTCTTTCACAATAGTGTCCCAAAGAAGCTTGTAAAGCATCAGCTGAAGCCTATCAAATATAATTTAAGGACAATTAGCATAGAACTCCCTAGCACTAAACCAAAACCAAAAATGACCAAGCACTTACCTTCCATTCCTCCTCTGTGGCTCAGCTGGGAGTGTATCACGGAGTCGAGTCTTTGTATCTATCAATATTGGTCCGCTATCAGAAGACTCTTCTGCGTACGCCTTTCTAAGCTCATCAATAATTCCCACAATCCATTGACCTCCAACAAATCCTAAGCTGATGATAATTAAAAGCAACTTAACTCCACAACGTGGAAAATGCAACATACTAGAAAACATTATCTTGCTAGCAAAAGGTAAAAGCTATGAGAATGTTACAAAGGACATAAAATAGAATCGAAACTAAAGGTGTAGAAAGAGCTCACAGTAGCAATTCACGAGTTCGTCCTTCAAACAAGAACTGATTAACACCAGCGATGGAATTTAAAAGCTTCAATGCCCACTTATCTTCATTTGATTCAACTCTTACTCTCACCTTTCTAACTACCTAGCCATTATAAACAGAACAACAAGTAGATGTTTCACAAAACGATCTACAATTGTTAACAGCAGTAACGTAAATCATTGAAATACCTCTTCTTCAAGCTGCAAATGACGAGCCTGGCCAACTTTCATTGCTTTATTGACTTTTCTCCTGCCAAAACAAAGAACATTCTCCATTTGTTTCTCACACCATTCCTATAACAACAAATAGAGATCAATGTCAAAGGTGCTTATTCGATCCTCTTCATATGATCTTCGAATCATAGAAAAGAGAAGATTTAAAACATACTGTGCCGGTGAGATCTGTGACACCTAAAGCTTGATTTCTCCTAAATCGATGCAAATAAGACTCTTCGATATCTGAACAAGCCGATAATTTCCTCTTGGAGAAAAGAGTAATTGAACGGATCATCTTGGGGTTTTCGCCGGCGAGAATTCGTGATGGAGAAGCAGAACGGATCGCAGAAGGGAAGATTGAGCGCGTGGCTGCAAGCGCTGCATCGAGAATAGCCATTTCTTCTTCACTGATGATCTCGATTGGGATCTCGGGGCAGACATGGTGACTTTGAGGGCTTGAAATAGCAACAGTCTCGGATTCAGCGGGCTTAGTGGGTGGGGTGGTGGTAAGCGACTCGGAGGGTGACTCGGCCATGTTTTATGCGGAAGCAACGTGTGGTGTTCTTCTTTCGTGGCCATGTAAAAAAATTCAAAGTTTCAAACCAAAGGGTAAACAAAAATTGTAATTAAAATATTAACCATATAATTTAATTTTACTTACAAAGGTAAACAAACAAATAAAAATAACATCAATCATTTTAGTGTTTTATGCTGCTTTTTGTGAATTGATTGATGTCCATAAACTAGATAAAGTTTGTGTGAATGATTTTTTATTACTTTATTAGCAGTTTTGCGTGTTCTCAATCACACAACTGGTTAGATATTTCTTCAAAACCAAGAATTCTATGAGAGATCCATTTGACCACTATTAATCACGAAATTAGTTTTTATTTTAGTTTAGAAGACCAATTAGCAAAACAAATACTATAAGTATTTTGTCATAACTTGTAAGCTAGTATAAGTTATACAAACTGACTTAGTAGGATCAAGAACGAAGCTACTTTGGTCTAAATCAATTTATGTTCTTAAATTTAACATGCAAATAATATAAATTTATCGTCTATAGTTTTGGCTTTATTTTGTACATATGAACAGACCTTTATGTTACAACAAGCATAAACAATATGCATTACCAAGTCCCCAACTTAAAAAGTAATGTCTTAATCCAATAAATATGCGAACATTTTCGTAATTTGATAATTGACCAACCACATTCGCTGTTGATCATCTCAAGCCACAACGGGGTACGATGCACATGTAGCAATACCTGCAATTCAAGAACGAATCAACTAAGGATAGAGAGAGACCAAATATGAAAATCTGAAATTTTTGACTCTGTGTCTTTCTTTATATATGTTTATATCATATGATAATGGTGTGATGGTTTCATAATGGTTAAAAAGCTTACCACACATGTTCTTCCCCATCTCCATCTTGAAGTAGCCTTTGTCGCCCCAATCCGCTCCCCATGAGTTCTTAATAAGCCAATACGGTACACCATCTTCAACTCCATAACCAACCGCCAAAACCGCGTGGTTCACATCCTATATTGCCACATTAAGAAAACCGAGTTGAACACCAAGCTAAGTGCCTAAGATGATTTTATGTGAAACAATGAAAGTCTTTTTTATCAGTTTAAAGAAGAAAGTCTCACCATTGGAGTACTTCCACAGTGACTATCAGTGTAAACTCCACTCTTGTAAAGCCGGAACGAGTGTATAACCTCGAATGCTATGCTTACTGGCCGTACCAATCCAACCGCATGCTTCAATTCATCTTCAGCACCCTGTTGTTGTTGTTGTTTCATTCATCATTACAGATTACAGGTCGAATATATATTTTCAGGTAGGTGAAATTAAAAATCCACACAAGATGCTTACCAGAGTAATGTTGACTGAGTCGAGGACTTGTACACCGACATTTTCTGCTGAGAATTTGCAGGTTCCATCTTTCCCGATGTAAGGATAAGCTTCCTCTGTGTCGAGGCCACCGTTGGATTTGATGTATTCAAAGGCTTGAGAAGGAAGGCCACCATTGCAGCCATAGTTATTATAAGCTCCAGCACAGTCCACGAGCTGTTGCTCAGAGAGAGATATTCCTTTTCCAAATGCCTGATGGTAAGCTGCCTCAAGAGCTCCAGTTGTGCTGCAGTACAAAAACCAATCATATGACATACAACATTGACCTTTAATTTTACATCAAAAGATCCCATCAAAAATTAAAAGAGATATCTTAATCATTGGTTTTACCTGAATGTCCAGCAAGATCCACAACCTCCCTGGTCTTTGACCGGACTAACGATACCATCTTCTCTCCAGTCTTTCTGCACTTACACAATTTGTGGAATCAGAACCAAATTAAAAAAAAGGTCTTCAGCTAAACACGTTTTCTTAGAGCTGACAAAACAGAACGGGATGATGGTTGACATAGTTCAGTGCAGCAAGATTGAGTCCTGGACTTACTGTTTCCGGAAGAGCTGCTTCTGTGAGTTTGTGGCTGCCCTTTAACGTGGCAGAGCAGTTTTGAGCAGCACCAAGCTTGGTCCTTTGGAACTCTTGCCAGGTCAAATCAGCAAATTCTGTATAGATTCAAGAGACAATTAGCAATATTTAGGTAAACCATTATCCATCAAGGCATCAACCACTGAAATTTCAATCAATCTTAAACTCAGGACAGCTAAATCTGAAAGAAACACAAACTAGTCCCTCTTACAGAGTTCATAGATAGACTCATAAACTCTGCAAAGTATAGAGTCCCAATAACAATCTAGAATCACGTGAACTAAAGAAATAAAAAAAGGAAGCTAAAATCAAAATTTAAAAATAGTATTAAGTTAGACGATTCCAAGACAGAACAAAAGTTAGTTTCCACGTTTTCCCACCAACAATGTTTTTATACATAGGTTACTTCCTTAAGTACAAATTGAGGAGAAGAAAGATAAAAACTTACGATTAACACCGAGTTTGTAAGATAAGCCTTTCTTGTTAGTGGATCTGATCAAATCCAAATTCTCTTTGAAAATCGAGAATCGAAGCTTCATCTCCTCCACGTTCTGATACTTTTTCCTATATCTTCATCACCAAAAAAAGATTATCAAAACTAAGATCAAAAGTCAACGGCGAAGGCGCCGGTGGTGAAAGCATGTGACTTACCGGTGAGTGAAGCGAGCGAAGGTGAGAACGTGGCGAGATTGACCTAAGATCTGGGAAACAGTTTCTTCTACCTCCCGAAGGCCATCGGAGACCATTCGGATCGGGTTTAACTCATCGAATCCGATATCCGCCGCTGCTGATGCGGCGATGAGAATGACCAGAACTACTGATGATAGGACTGTTTTCGCAGACATGGTTTCCTCTCTCGCGTTCTTACTTAGTTTGTTTCTCTCAGTGCTTATATCTGCTTCAGTGTTATTACTTCTTGGCTCGAGATAATGTGGGTAAAGAAGAAGAAGAAGAAGAAGAGTAGAAGACGGAAGAGAGAGATACAGACGGAAACGTTATCGGGACACGTGGTGGAATTTAAATGGACAGTAGTTGTCCGGTATACTTGGAATGTTGACGTGTACTGTGGTCTACCATTGAGATTTCAATCATTTTACTTTCATGATTTTTTTTATACGGGAACGGAAATTGCAAGATAGCCCTTCACTATTTTTATCTTATTTTTACAATCCAAATCTTTGGTCTATTTCTAATTTTTATTATTTTGATAAATAAAAAGATATTTCCAAAAAACTTTGATAATCAATTTGACGGCCCTTAGGGACTCAATTCATTTGCACTAAAAACCCTATTGTCTTCACTTCCAATCTTACGCCGGCGAAGCTGATTTTCTTCTAAGGCTAATTGAAGATTGCACATGGCGAGAGGTAACAATGGCACAAGGCGTCCAAAGCCAAACCTATTGATCACGGGGACTCCCGGTACCGGTAAATCGACGACGGCTTCTGCTCTGGCTGAAGCCACGAATCTCCGGTATATTTGCGTCGGAGATCTGGTCAAAGAGAAAAACTTGCACGATGGCTGGGACAATGAGTTCGGGTGTCACATCATCAACGAAGACTTGGTGAGTTTCGTACTTGAACCCAATCCCTTTATCCTAATTTCCTTGTCAAACACACTGTCAATCGTTGTAGAATCTCTGGCTAGTTGTTCATCTAATTTCAGCTTCTTTGTATGGAATTATCTGAGCTGGTTGTTTCAACTTGGGCCATTGATAAAGCTTTAATCTTTAGTTTGACACAAGTTTGCTTTTCTCAATCTGACATCGAAATTGATTCTTGGAGTTGCATGGTTTTGGTTAAATTGCAAAGGAAATTGTGGATTGATAACTTGTTATTGACCGTTCAAAGCATTAGCCTTTATTGCATGAGACGAGGCCTTCGTACTTAATTGTACTTAACTTGTGGATCAGGTGTGTGATGAGCTTGAAGATGTTATGGTAGAAGGAGGAAACATTGTGGACTACCATGGCTGTGACTTCTTTCCTCAGCGATGGTTTGATCGCGTTGTGGTGCTTCGAACTGAGAACTCCATTTTGTATGACCGTTTAACTAACAGGTCAGATTTCAAATCCATCAAAAGTAGTTTAGTTGTTTTGTAACTTTAGCAGGTTCTGATTGTGTTCTCAACCAAAGCAGGGGTTACTCGGGAACCAAGCTTAGTAACAACCTTGAATGTGAATTGTATCAAATCCTACTCGAAGAAGCATGTGACAGTTATGAAGAGGAAATTGTCACTGCACTACAAAGTAACAAAATCGAAGATATCTCTAACAATGTCGAGAGTTTGACGGAATGGATTAGAACGTGGCGACCCTGAAGATCTTCATATGAAGACAAATTGACAATGCATCTGTAATGGTTTTCAAGGTTCAGTTTTTGGTAGTTTCATTTTGTGGTTTCTGAATCGATGATCTTGGTTGCAATTTGTATACTGATATTCTGAAGCACTACAATTCAGCTTATGTATGCTTATTTTGATGATATTTAATGAAAAGATAAAGTTTTCATCTTTTCTATTGTTTTTGTTAAACTTTACAAATGTGTGAAAACCTGATTGTTCTGATAAATCATAAGGTTAAGAAACATAATCTGGATAAATACTTAAATTTAATCACTCACTATCTCGAAAGTCAAAGAAGCTGCGAAACAAGCAAGGTACGATTAAACTTGAAGAAGCAAAGTCTCTGTCTTCTCTTATTTGACGAGGTCTAATTGTTCTTTCTGTCATTATTCTAAGAATTTTGGTTATGAAGATTAGCATCTGATCATATATTGTTAGCAATTGGGAAATAAATTTGGCAAAGCTTGAATCTTTTCACCTTCAACGGCGTGCCTATAAGGTGTTCGACAAAATGACTCAACGAGAGCCATTGCCACTGAAAAGAGTGCTGAAAGTTTTTGTTTGGTTGGTCAGGGTGAAGCAATGCTGGCGAAGACAGTTTTCCCTACAGGTCTCCTTGTTTTGAGGAGCTTCTCATCAGTTGCTTCAAAGACACTACTTAAAGTGGGAGATGTTTTAAGAGAAACAAGAGTGTTCTCAAGTGAAGATGTTAAGGCCTATGCTGAGGTGAGCCATGATTGGAACCCACTCCATTTCGATCCAGAATCTGCTCGTAAAGCCGGATTTGAGAATCGCCTTGTCCACGGCATGCTTGTTTCTTCCATGTTTCCTCGTATCATCTCTGCCCAATTCGTAAGTTTTCTACTTTTAGTTTGCATTCATTTTATCATCTACTTGTCTAAGTGCCTGATCATACAGATTAACATAAGCATATGATTAAATCTTTTTGGTCTTGTTGCAGCCTGGAGCAGTATATGTATCTCAAAGTCTGCATTTTCGGTCACCGGTTTACGTAGGTGATGAAATTCTCGGACTAGTTCAAGCAACAGCTTTAAGAGAAACCAAGAATAAGTACATGTAAGCTAATTTAAACCCATTTGAATCAAAAAAACATCTGAATTTATTTTCTCCATCATAACTCAATCCTCATTTCGTTTTGTTAGTGTCAAATTCTCAACTAAATGCTTCGAGAACCACAACGAACTTGTTGTTATTGATGGTGAAGCTACTGCAATTTTACCAAACCTTGAGATGTTGCACAACTTAAAATCGTAGGTTTATTTTATTTGTTTTCTCAATTTATAACTTAATATCCTTCTGATCGAGATGTTAGTGATTTTTTTCATTTCAAATGTTCAATGATATTTAATTTTAAACCCCAACGGAAATCCTAAAACAAATGATTTTTCAAAAAAATCTAAACTATCTACGGTAAATCCTCTAACAGCATTTCATAATCTTTTAACTTCAAAAGATTAAACTTTTTTTCTCAAATGAGAGAAGAAAGAAAACGAGAGAGCAAAAATGGAAAAGAGAGGTTTCACTTTTACATCAATTCTTGTTCACTCTCTCTGGATCACACTCACTGGAATCCTCTTGTTTACTCTCTCCACCACGAAAAACCACAACTTTGGTTACATCAAATTCTTTTCGATAACGGGAACAT
This sequence comes from Arabidopsis lyrata subsp. lyrata, assembly GCF_000004255.2. Classification (NCBI taxonomy): domain Eukaryota; kingdom Viridiplantae; phylum Streptophyta; class Magnoliopsida; order Brassicales; family Brassicaceae; genus Arabidopsis; species Arabidopsis lyrata. The sequence goes on along the minus strand of NW_003302548.1, from coordinate 19,507,942 downwards.
TACTCATAACCTTACCTTGGATAATCCAACTTCTGGTCACTTCTGTTGTAATATTATTGCATAAGACCAAAGGTTACAACCTCATGTGGATTGTTCAGTCACCAAAATCCAAAGAGAAAGAGAAAGAGAATCATCACACGAATGTCGCAACTACTACACCTACTACCACTACTTCTTGTTGTTCATCTCCTCTTTCGTCTCTCCAGGTTCTGAAGAAAGGTGATGTGGATGAGTACGAGATTAGGATTGTGATTGGTGCTGATGGTCCTAGAAGTCCAAAGGATGGATCTTCTGCAACGCCTTTGGGGATGCTCAAGGAGATTGAACAAGGAAGAAATAACACCAAACTTCTCACTAATGGATCACATGTTGCTGCTTAAACAATGACTCTGTTCTCTGTTCTGTTTTTTGTGTTTGTGTTTTTCATTTCTGCTGGTCTGAAACTTGTAGTGCTTACAAGTTTTTATGAGTTTTTTCTTTGTACGTTTCATTAGTTTAAACGAATTTGATTGCAATCACACATAACCTTCTATATTATTTCAATCACAGATTCACACTCATATCTTTTAAACAAATCAAGAACGTAACTAAACCAATAAACACAGACAATGTTATTGTCTGGTGATAACATTTACTTTGTCTTAAACCATAGTATATTGAAGAACTAATTAAGTTCTTAAATTGTCACCTACCATCTCTGTATGTGATTGTATGAGTAACAAATATGGAGTTACGGGAAGGAGGAGAGGTTGATGGTGCTAAAGTGCTCCTTGAAGTGAAGGCTGTTTACATCATAAACGGAGCAGAAACTCCAATTCCTGGAGACTCTGGTGAGAAATTAGGCAATGGAAGATTCCAGTATATGTACTGTACCACTTGTTCCATGGTGGGTCTAGATTCTGCAACCATGTTTGTGCAAAGCAATCCAAGTTTTAGAACAATTTCAGCTTCCTCTGCTGAGTATTTACCTCCCAATCTTCTATCTATAGCATCAACCAGAGAATCCCTTCTCCAGCAATCACAAACCCATTTGATCAAATGCCGTTTCTCAGCTGAAATCTTGGGATCTAACGGTCTCCGTCCACAACTTACTTCAAGCATGAAAGCACCAAATGCATAAACATCTGTTCTTGTACAAGTTTTCATTGTTGTTAGCTCAGGTGCCATGTAACCCATTGTTCCTACAGCTGCTGTTGCAGGTAAGCTATCTCCATAATCTTCAAATCTCGCCATTCCAAAATCTCCTAATCTTCCATTGAAATTAGAATCTAACATGACATTAGAAGCTTTTATATCTCGGTGTAATACAACTTGATTAGCTCCTGTATGCAGGTAACTGAGAGCAGAGGCTATATCTTTCAAAATGACTAGCCTTTGCGGCCATGAAAGAGCTGGATTTTTTCTGTGAAACAAGTATTGATCAAGACTGCCATTACACATATACTCGTAGACCAGAAGAAGTTCTCCTTTCCTCCTGCAGTACCCGAGAAGAGGAACCAAATTCCGGTGCTTTAAACTTCCCATAGTCACTACTTCAGCCACAAACTGTTTCATGCCTTGCTTTGCATCGTGGCACACTCTCTTTACCGCTATATCTCCAACGCGGGGTAGATTTCCTCTGTAGACTTCTCCAAAACCGCCTTTTCCTAAACGACCATCTTTGTCAAACCCTTTTGTTGCTTTGTATAGAGATTTATAAGAAAACCGATGCGGACCGTATTCTTTTTCCCATGCTTCTCTGACTTCTGCATACTTTTTTCTCCTGTATAAGTAAACTCCTCCAAGAACGGCCAACATTATGAGTGCTATTAACACGAGTAGAGCGATAAGCAGCGGAGATGTTTGCTTCTTTTTGGCTCTTGGATGAGGAATCTGAGGAAGTTTTGAGAAGTCAAGTCTCTGCAACAACATTCTGTTTCTGCTGAAACTCCATCCTAAGATATATTGGTAACTGACTAACGATCCTGTTGATGCAGAGAATCCGAAAAACAGTGTTCGATCCAGGAAGATTTCAGTGAGATTGATGGATCTTGACAGAAGAGGATGGTTTGGTTTCTGGATGCTTAGAGGAGCCACTGTGACATTTAGTAAAGTTCCTTCATAATCCACCCAGACTTGTAAAGGGTCTCCACTTAAGAGCTTTATGCTTTGATTCTTCCCTTTGGTGTCTGAAAAGTAAGAAGCTGAAGCAGACTCTACAGAATTCAGGCTGTTGATGTCTATACCGACATGATTCTTGTCGATATCATCAAACTCTGCGCTCTCAACAGTATCGAGCTCAATAGCTAGAAGCTGAGAAGAAGGAGATCCATTTGTTGAGATGTTGAAAACTCCCAAGTACTGAGTTGGATCTGCTTGTGTGAAATCTATGGAAGAAGATACAACAAAGGCGATTCCATGGCCACCATCTGCTCCAGGTTTAGGAACCAGTGCACACACAAAATGAGTCGAGAAAGAGAGTTTCCTATCGAATGAATCGAACTTGAATGGTTTCTTGAAGAAAGCATGACCCATTTGCTGCGACGAGGCGTTAGTTAGCTGCAACAATCCATCTGGGAAGAGAATTTTTGCAGCTCCATCTAGATGAAAATCAGTTTCAGCTTGGCCAAAGCCATTGTAGACGAAACCGGCTTCTTCTTGTTGACTTAACAAGGAAATCAGATGATTAAAGATGACCAATAAGATCAGATGCAATCTTTCAGAAGCCATTGCTAATGAAACAGAGAGATAAGTCTGGTTTTTGTTTCTGGAGTTTCAAAATGCAAATTCAGATCAAAACTTGTTCAAACACAAGTTTCAACATTCCAAGTTTAAATTGTCTTCAGGAAATGTATTTCTTAAAGGCATTGAATCTTACAAAATGAAATTGATTTTTATTGTGACCATGACAGACAGTAACCTTAAACCTTTTTATATTAAGTTGTTGTTGTTGTTGTTCATACAGTCTCTTGTCTGGTTCCTAACAATGTCTAACTCCAAGTCAATAATTGCAAAGCAAGAGAGAACTCTTAGAATGAAATTCGTTGACCAAGAAAAAAGAAAAGGAACTCATAATATTCAATTCTTCAAAAACTTTTAAATTCAAAATCGTAATCGTTAGAAAATTATTAAACACACCTTCAAAATCTTCAGCAAAACAAAGTATTTAAGGGGAGAACAAGAAGATACAGTTATGAATGGTTATAGTAACAGGAAGATGACTAAAAGTCTACAAGTTACTTTTCTGAGAAATCGGATAACTGTTAGTTTCTTTTATTATTGATTGGGACAATATAGCATTTCCAGAAAAAATTCAGTGATTGGGACCAAGTGAGACCGATAAAAATAATCGTGATCTGTATTAAGGTGAGTTATTGGCCGAGGAAACAGCTGACCAGCTCCTTGAAGCTACAAGGGAGGCTGCATCAATCAGAACCGAAGAATGATTGCTAATCCCCACTGTATATGGTGAGAAATCTGGCAAAGGTAGGTTCTTGTTTAAGTATAGGACAACTTGCTCCATTGTAGGTCTGGATTCTGGCACGGTATTTGAGCAGAGCAGACCGAGTTTCATGACCATCTCGACTTCCTTGGATAAGAATTTTCCACGTAATCGGGATCGGTAGCATCAAGCAAAGAACCCCTTTTCCAGCAATCACAAACCCATTCAATCAGAACTCGTTTCTCAAGTTGCAACTGTGGTTCCACAGGTCTCCTCCCACAGGCTACTTCAACCATGAAAACACCAAAGGCATACTCATCAGTTCTAGTGGATGCTCCCATATGAAGTATATCTGGCGCCATGTACCCGATAGTCCCCACGGCGCATGTTGAGTCTGAGATGCCTCCATGGTCGTGAAAGCTGGCCATGCCAAAATCCCCTAATCTTCCATTGAACTCGGCGTCCAACATAATGTTTGAAGCTTTGATATCTCGGTGCAGAACAACTTGGTCCGCACCTGTATGAAGGTAACAGAGTGCAGATATGCAATACCCTTAATAATCACAAGTCTTTGTCGCCAAGAAAGTACCGGTTTCTGGTCATCAAACAAATGCTCGTCAAGACTACCATTGGGCATGTACTCGGAGACAAGAAGCAACTCATGTTTTCTCCTGCAATACCCAAGAAGCGGAACAAGATTCCTGTGTTTCAGACATCTCATGCTCACGACTTCAGCCACAAATTGCTTCACACCTTGATCACCGTCATGTGACATTCTCTTCACAGCTATTTCTCTGTTTGAAAAGAGATTTCCTCTGTAGACTTCTCCAAAACCTCCTCTTCCAAGAAATCCATCCTTGTTAAACCCTTTTGTTGCTTTGTACAAGGATTTGTAAGAGAATCGATGTGCACCAAATTCCTTTTCCCATGCTTCGGTTACTTCTGCATACTTGCTCCTCCTAAAAAAGTACATTCCAGTAAGAGTACACAAGCCCATGATAGCCAGAAAACCAAGCAGGACAATAAACAGCGGAGATAGGTTCTTATGTTCAGCTCTAGGATGTGGAACTTCAGGTAGTCTTGAGATGTCAAGTCGCTGCAGTGATCCTCTGCTTGTGCTAAAACTCCACGAAAGAATATATTGATAACTGATAGCTGTCCCTGTTGCTGCAGAGAACCCAACAAAAAGTCTTCTGTTTGGGAAAATATCTGAAAGATTGATGGGTTGTGACAAAAGAGGCTGTGGAAGTCGAAACTAACACAATCAAGATTTGTCTAGGGTTGTATTTTAGGGATACGATAATCGTGAATTCTCAAAGAACAACAGAAACGATTGATACCAAAGATGGCGTTCTTGATATTATTAATGAAAGGACGATTTTGATCTTACAAGAGTTTGATCGTAAAAGAAAAAGTGTTTGTGCTGTGAGAGCTTTGCGTAGTGTAATTTCTAGAGCGATATTGCTTGCCCCCATCGTTCTAGCCTTGAATCTCTTTATATAGGGAAGACAAACCGCCTCTCCAGCGATATTCTCGGAAGATTTCCATTTACCTTGAAGTCGGCTAGAATATCGCGGATTAGGATAATTTCCTTATTCTTCGGAGTTTTCGGAAGATTTCCTGATTTGAGTTGATCCTTCGCGATTCTTCCTTATCATTTCCGAGATTATCGGAAATGATCCTTCTTTTTCGGAAATGACAATGTGCTTAGAAATGATACCTTTAAAGAAGAATATTTACTAAGTCTTTGCTTCGGGCGATGATGAAGACTTCGCCTCAGGGAACTTGTAAGACCGGCTCGGGTACACATGAAGGACTGGCTCGGGCATTCTAGGGTGGCTTCTTCGGGTGTCCCCGAGGCGATGGGCTCGGAAACTCCCGAGGCGACCAGGCTAGGGTACCCCCGATGCAATTGGGCTCGGGTGCTTCTGATGTCTGCTTCAGGATATCCCCGAGGCAATTGGGCTCGGGTACCCCCGAGGCAATTGGGCTCGGGTGCCCCCGAGGCGGTAGAGCTCGGGTGCCTTCGTAGTCTTGTTAATGTATCCCCGAGGCGATGGGCTCGGGTATACTAAATCGTTTAGACAGATATCCCGAGGTGAATGATGCGATGCCCCGAGATGATCTCTGAAAGACTCCCAAAGTGTTCTAAGTCTGGCTCGGCGCCAAAGGGTGAAACCGACCCCAACAGTTAGCCCCCCAGCTCGTTAGTTTGGAGAACCAAGCGTGATGAGCTTCATGACATTTAGGCCGAGCCGTTTACTTTGGACAGTTCGGTCCTTTTAAAGTTTTTGGCGATTCGGATTCCTCTGTCGTTTCATCTTCTCTTGGCGTGTGACGGTTGGGATTCCTTCTCGAGAAGTGGAAAGGTCCTTTTGCTGATTCCCGAGACTCGTGCGGATGCGAAGTATCTTACTTACTTCGTTTGTGCCCGACGCGCCTCAGACGCGGATTCGATGTGTTTTATTTGGCTCGTTCGTACCCGACGCGCTCCAAATCTCTATAAATGTCAAGCCTCCGATTCATTTCTTCATTTCGCAATTGCAAAGGAAAATTTTCAAGGTTCGTTTTCTTCTCTCTGATCTTGAGTTCTTGAATTTTCTACTTTTTCCGTTAATATTTCCGTCATAGCGCCACCGTCATTAGATCTAGGTTGATTTCCCCGATCTGTCAAACTTTGTTCCTCCGATCAACTTCTTCAATCTCCCGAGGCCAAAAAATGTCTCTATCTGATTCCAGCGATTCGTCCCGAGGCGACACTCTTCTCCCCGTCTACAAGAGAAAGATGGTCTGGAGTTCCTCGAGCGACCCCGAGGCGGACCATCAGATCGTGTTACACCGTGGGAGTGATGCAGAGTCGGCTTCACGGGAAGAAAACCCGAGCCGTTTCGTTGTTCGGGAAGACGCGGTTGCAAATGTGGCTCGGGATCAGGATTTGCCTGATGATCCCGAGGCGATTTTTAGTAGAAGGAGGGCCCATCCACCGGCAGTTGGTGAAGCTGGAGTATCGTGCTGGCGGAACGCCCCCGAGGCGCCTCTACTTCCTGTTAAGGCCGAGGAAGTCCACTACGATTCTGACGAGGCGGCTAGGTTGCTTCAAGCTAAAGTCCGAGCAGCCAAGGGTCAGCAGAAGAGAAAACGAGCCAAGAAGGCTAGGAAACCTGATCCCCCGGGTTCTACTTTATGCACGGAGGATTCCCTTCGGGATCTCAAGGCTCGATTTGGTTTCAGTGAGGGGGTTGAACTGAGACTTCCAACTCCAAATGAGCGAGCTGATGATCCACCCGAGGGGTTTTTTACCCTCTACGAGGGGTTCTTCTATCATTGCTTCCTTTGGCTTCCAATCCCGAGGCCGATTTTGGCGTTTCTGTGGTCGTACAAGATTGCTTTATCTCAGATAACGACCCGAGGCTTGCGGCATCTAGTGGGGATTTTAGTCCGAAGTATTGAGACGGTCAACCTGGTTGACCTAAGCCACTTAAGGAATCTCCTAGAGATCCGGCGAATACCGGGCCCTGTTGAGAGATTTTACATATCTCCGAGGCCAAATAGGAGGGTTATCGGCGGTTTCCCGAGCAAGGATGAAAATATACCGACCATTTCTTCTTTGTAGCCTTGAATGAGTATAGTGTCCACGAGGACTACTTAGGG
>NW_003302548.1:19441902-19500672 GCF_000004255.2 Arabidopsis lyrata subsp. lyrata | reverse complement strand
GGAAAGTGGAGACAAATCGGTACTACGCCCGAAGCTGTATTTGCTGTCTTGTTCTTTATATTCTCTTTACTAACCGTTTCTCTTGTTCATGCAGATCGGAACCCGTCGTTTCTCGAAGACATTCCCGAAGGCTTTCTAGACCTCCACGACGAACTAATAGCTCGGAAGTGTGATTGGACGAAGCACTTTTCCCAGGAAAGGATTGAGAGAGCCTTGCGTTTGTTGCACGGAGCTCCCTGCCAGTCTTCTTCAGAATCATCCGACCATCGTTTAGATCACCTCATCGAAATGCAAGGAGCCGCGCAATCTCTGAGAGCCAGGAAGGCCGCTGAAAAGAAGGCGGCTAAGGAAAAAGCCGTTTTGGAGGCGAACTTCAGACCTCCTACTCCTCCCGAGGCCAACCTTGAGGTCGTCATGGATGCCGAGGCAACTGATGTACCTCGGGACATGGTTCCGATTGTTCCCAAGGTGGTCGGACACATCTCCCCTACGACCGACGTCCCCGAGGCGGTAGGGACTCTGGTCGTTGCTGCTCCAGTCGCCGAGGCGAAATCCAAAACTAGGGGAAAAAGACCCCGAGGCGATGGCTCGGGAGTCTCAAGGAAGGAGAAAAGGAGTCGTAGCGAAACTCCAGTGTACAAGGATAAGATTGCTTCGGCGAACTTTGTCGCTTCTTGCTCCGGGCCGCCACTGTCTGCTCCTGATGCCTTGTTGGAGGCTCAAAACTACTGTGAAACCGCTGCCGGGTTCTTGAAGGTATTACCGATCTGTTCTTGACCTGTTTTACTATCGTTTCCATGTAATACTTGCTAATAATTCTCGTTCTATTTCAGGCCTTCCATTCGATGAATTCCATGGTTTGGGCCTATGATTCTGGAGCTCGGAAGTCCGAGCTGGCCCGTGAGAGATCGGAGGCGTCACGAGCTAGGATCGAAGCTGAATTGTCCGAGGCGATCGCGGCTAAACAGGAGGCTGAGGCGTTGGCCAAGGCCGAGAAGGTGGAGCGATTGAAAGCATCTGAGGATAGCTTGCGGACTCAGAGAGAGCTTGAGGCCGAGGTCGAACGACTCCGTCGGTTATTCAACGAGGAGAAGGCTCTCCGGGAGAAGGAGATTGTCAGAGAAAGGAAGGCAGCAAAAAGGGAGTTCGCCGAGAAGGTCAATGCTATCGAGGCGAAGATGGACCAGTTAGGGGAGGTGTCCACGCGCTATATGTACTTGGTGCAAGCGCGGGCCAATGCCGAGCTGATAGCCGAGCTGGAGGAAGGAAAGAGGGTTGAAGACGAGAAGGCCGAGGTCCTTCAGTGGACTGCTGAATATGGGAGCGCCGAGGACGAGTACGTCCGTCTTGGGACCGAGCTGCGAGAGGACTTGAAGCTTCCTCCGGTTTCCCCGGATTCTGTCGATGACAGCTTCGGAAACCGTTCGATCGAAGGTACCGCAGTGGCGCTGGGTGTTGCCGACCAGTCCGGTTCGAACCGAGGTACCGAGGTAGCTCAAGTTTCGCCGGTTAACCAAGATTCGATCTGATCCCGAGATGTCTTTTTTGTTTTCTCTTTTTTTTTGTAAGACTTGCCTGGATGGCTTTATCCCTTGAATATTATGTCCAAGTATTTTTTCTTAAACATTTTTCCGAACTGGATTCAAACTAATGTCAAGTATTTGGTTTTATCCTTCGAGCCGAGAGCAAAAAGAATCATGCACCGGTGTTAAGTTAACCGGGTTTAAGAATTGCTCGTTGAGAAGTTAAATCCGAACGCCTTATCTTTCGAACCGAAAATGAAATGAATCGTGTACCATCGTTAGGATAACTGGGTTTTGGTTAAGTAGGACTAATCTTTATCGGTTGCGACCCGAGCCGATATAGTCGAAGCCAGTGCTTAGAAGCGGACTGGGGTACCAGTGTCGAAGTCAACTGGGTTTTCTGAAGACAATTTCTTTATGGCAGGATATCTCCGACCGAATCGTCTCGACTGTTTATATAGCGCACTGTAACCGAGGCGGTGCAAAGAGCTTTTTCTATCCGAGGACGTGGCCATTGTCCGAGCGAACTTTTAGCTTTATAGGTCGATAAGATGACCGATCAAATCTTCGAGGTGGGTAAGGTTAATAACCCGAAGGGTAAAGACTTAGGGAATTTGAAAAATTTAGTGGGAGTATATAAGTATACGGACCCACTCCCCCCTTTTTAATTAGGGGGGTAGCTGAACTCGTCCGAGGACGAGCTGCCTACGTACCCTTTGCAGGGATCAAGCCACCCCGTAGTTCGAGTACATGCGTACCTTAGGTTTTTAGCGGTAGTATTTCCTTAGATGCATCGCGTTCCAGGATCTAGGTACCGCTTTGCCGTTCATGTTGATGAGTTCGTAGACGCCAGGACGGATTACCTTTGCGATCGTGTAAGGTCCTTCCCAATTCGCGCCGAGTTTGCCTGCGTTCTGCTCGGTGGTATTCTGGAAAACTTTGCGTAGTACGAGATCTCCTTCGTGGAAACGGCGATGTTTAACGTGAGAGTTGTAATACCGAGCCGTTGAATTCTGATAGTTCTGCATTCGGATCAAAGCCGCATCTCTTCTTTCGTCAATTAAGTCCAGCTCGTCTAGCATCATCTGGGTGTTGGAATTTTCTTGCTCGGGGAGAAAACGTCTTCTCAGCCCCGGGATCTCGGCTTCGGTGGGAATCACACACTTTGTGCCGTAGACAAGGGCGAAGGGTGTTTCTCCCGTGGCCCGCCGCGGCGTGGTTCTGTGTGACCAGAGTACTCCTTCTAATTCGTCGGCCCAGCGGCCTTTCTTTGCGTCGAGGCGCTTTTTTATCCCGTCGAGAATCGTCTTGTTTGTCGCTTCGGCCTGTCCGTTCCCCTGGGGATATCGAGGCGTAGATTTGCTGAGGCGAATTCCCCATTTCTCGCAGAATCCTTCGAACCGCGCCGAAATAAACTGCGATCCGTTGTCTGTAACGATCTCATAAGGTATCCCGTGGCGGCATATGATGTTCTTCCAGACGAAGTTTTCGACCTGCGCGTCTTTGATGCTGGCGTAGGAGTCTGCCTCGATCCATTTGGAGAAGTAGTCTGTTAGTACGAGGACGAGTTTCTTCTGTTTGGAGTTGTGTAGAGGTCCGATGATGTCCATGGACCATCGCATGAACGGATAAGGCGAAGTGATGGAAGAGAGGAGCTCGGCGGGTTGATGAATGGTTGGTGCGTGCCTCTGGCATTTATCACACCGTTGAGAAAATTTCTCGCAGTCTTTGACCATCGTCGGCCAGAAGTATCTGTGGCGTTTGATCTTTATAGCCAGAGTTCTCCCGCCAGAATGGTTTCCACAAGATCCGCCGTGAACTTCTTCCATGACTCTCCGAGCTTCGTTTCCTTCGACACAGATAAGGAGAGGACCAGAAAATCGCCATTTAAAGAGCTCTCCGTCGATCAGAGTATACCGAGCCGCTTTGGCCTTAAGCTTCCGAGCTGCCCACTTTTCAGTAGGAACTTCTCCATCGGCAATGTAGCTTCGGATGGCTCCGATCCATTTGGCGTCGCTTCCGTATTCGGGCTCGGTTGAGTCCGTAGTTTGCTGGTCTAGTTGTTCGATGTCCATTTCTAGTTCTTCTGTCTCCCGAGCTGTTAGAACTTGATCCTTGCTATTATCTTCAATGCTCGGCTTTTCGATGAACTCAACCGGTATGATCCTCTTCAGATTTGGGTCGGAGGTTGAAGCTAGAGCCGCTAAGGCATCGGCCGATGTGTTCTCACCTCGTGGGATTCTGGTCAGCTCAAACTCTCCGAATTGTTTCACCAAGTCCTGCGTGAGAGCAAGATACGCTTCCATTCGTTCGTCGCGAGCCGCGTATTCTCCATTGAATTGATTAGCCACGAGTTGGGAGTCGCAAAAGGCTCGCAGCTTATTGATCTTAAGTCCCCGCGCCAGCTTAAGTCCTGCTATCAGCGCTTCATACTCAGCCACGTTGTTAGTCGCGTCGAAATTTAGCCGAAAGGATTGTTCAAGGATTTCACCCTCTGGTGATGCGAGGCGGATTCCGACGCCAGAACCTTGTTTTGAGGATGAGCCGTCGACGTGGAGGATCCAAACAGCGTTGGGTGACTCTTCTCGGACGTTCTCTGTTGGTAGCTCGATGATGAAATCGGCCAGGACTTGAGATTTCGCGCATGTTTTGTTTCTGTATTCGATGTCATACTCACTGAGTTCTACTGCCCACTTGGCTAAGCGTCCCGATTGGCTTGGACTGTGCAAGATGGTTCGGAGCGATACGGGCGCCATGACGACAATCGAGTGAGACTGGAAATATGGCTGTAGCTTCCGCGCTGACATTACTACGGCGAGGGCGAGCTTTTCAGTTTGCGGATAGCGTGTTTCCGCGTCGGTGAAAGTTTGCGAGACGTAAAAAATCGGCTTCTGCTCCCCTCTGTCTTCCCTGACTATGACTCCGCTTATAGCCGTGTCAGAGACTGCGATGTATAGGAATAACGGCTCGCCCGGGACTGGTTTCGCTAACACCGGTGGATTAGCCAAATATTTCTTCAGTTCCTGGAAAGCTTCTTCGCAGCGATCGGTCCATTCGAATTTCTTGTTCCCGCGCAGAGTATCGTAGAAAGCTAGGCATTTGTCAGTGGATCGCGAGATGAATCGGTTCAAGGCTGCGACTCTCCCGGTGAGACGTTGGACTTCGCGCTTGTTCTGCGGTGAGGGCATGTTTAGTAGAGCATCGATCTGCTTCGGGTTTGCCTCGATGCCTCGGTGAGTTACGAGATATCCCAAAAATTCTCCAGACTTTACCGCGAAACGACATTTTGCCGGGTTAAGCTTCATGTTGTGCTTGTTGAGCTGACGGAAACAGTCGCGTAGATGGGTTATGTGATCGCTTTCTTCAAGGGATTTGACTAACATGTCGTCGATATAAACTTCCATCGTCTTTCCGAGCTGTTCGGAGAACATCCTGTTGACGAGTCGCTGATACGTCGCGTCGGCGTTTTTGAGTCCGAAGGGCATGACTTTGTAACAGTAGATACCTCGGTCTGTGATGAATGCTGTCTTCTCGCGATCGTCGGGGTGCATGAGAATCTGATTGTATCCTGCGAAAGCGTCCATGAATGATAGCAACTTATTTCCCGCGGTTGCTTCCACTAAACGATCGATATGTGGGAGCGGAAAACTGTCTTTAGGGCAAGCTTTGTTCAGGTCGGTGAAATCGACGCAGACTCTCCACTTGCCGTTCTTCTTTTTAACCACGACGGGATTTGCTAACCAATCCGGATACCTCGCTTCAGAGATCGAACCGATCTTCAGGAGCTTTTCAACTTCGGCGTTCACGGCGTCTGCGCGATCCCGGCCCAATTTTCTTCGCTTCTGCTTGATGGGCTTGAAAGATGGATCAACATTCAGCTCGTGGCAGATTATGTCGATGCTCACTCCAGGTAGATCTTCAGCTGACCAGGCGAAGGTGTTGATGTTCTCTTTGAGGAATGAGACGAGCTCGGTCTTGATTTCCTCGCTCAAGTCGCTGCCAATTTCTACGCATCGTTCGGGCCGTTCATCGTCGAGGCTAATGGAGATTACAGGATCCGAGGTAGGCTTCTTCTCCTCGCGCGCCTCCTCGATCTGTAATTGCTATAACTGTTTAGATATAGCCTTCTCTTCACTCCGGCCAAGTTTTGATTTCTTGTGATTGGTTTCGGCCTTCGCTTCGGTGACGGGGTTTCGGAGTTTGTGTGCTGCCATGAAACACATCCGAGAATTTTTCTGACTGCCCCATATTGTTTTCACGCCATTAGGGGTCGGGAATTTGACACACAGATGATATGTTGATGCGACAGCTCGCATTAGATTTAACCACGGAGTCCCCATTATGACGTTGTAGATGGTAGGTCGGTCGGTGACTGAGAAGTTGACTATCTTTGTTACCCCGCCGGCTCGGACTGGTAGTTGGATGGTTCCAAGCGTCATCAAAGTTTCTCCTGAAAATCCGAGGACATGCCTCGGGGTCGGAACCACCTGTGACATGTCGATGTTCATTCGTTGGAGCGTTTCGCGAAAGTTCACGTCAATGGTGCTGCCGGTGTCAATCAACACTCGATAAATATCGTGGTCTCCTATCGCTAATGTGACGACGATTGGATCGTTATGAGGCATGTCGAGCCCGTTTGTCTCGCTTTCTTCGAATGTGATCACGTCGTTAGGTCGATCGAAGCGTCTTGTCCAGTTGCTAGGCGTCTCGGCTCGGCGTTGATAAGCTTTAATTGCCGCTACGGTGTCAGGACAGTATGGTGATCCACCCATTATGGTAAGAACCTTCTGTCGCGTACCATCTCGGTCTTCGTCTTCCGTCCCTCGGGTTCTTTTCTGAGACTCCTGGTTCCTTGGTTCGGGATCTCTTCCCGAGTTAGTCTGCTCGGGCTCTGGTTCTGGCTCGAGGTCCTTAAGAGGAACGTTTGTTCCGAGTTCTCCAGCTAGGAATTTGGTTGCTAACTTGGCTCCGAGGCTTCGGCATCTCGAGGTATGATGGCCAAAAATTTTGTGGTGTTCGCAATATTCTTGATCATTGCTCGGCGGCTGATCCCTTGTCCAGGTGAAGGACTCTCTTCCTCGCCCACGGCCTCGGCCTCTACCGCGGCCACGGCCTCGGGGCGTGTCAATCTGGTAGCTATGGTATCCTGAGAAATTGCGCCCTTCGTGATGCGTATACGTACTGCTCTCACGTGTCTTTTTCTGGACCGGAGGCGCCGCTTGGGCTTTCTCGGTTTTCTCGGCTCGGGGCGCCTGTTTTGTTGGCTCGTGCCTCTTTGCTAGTAGCGCCATTTCTTCTTCGTGGGCGACGAAATCCGAGGCTCGATGGAGCACGTCGCGAATTGTCGTTGGTTTAGACAGGTTCAACTCTTTCCTGAATTCTGACTTGTACCAGAGAGCTTTCTTCAAAGCCGAGAGAGCTGCTACATCTGTAATTCCTTCGACCTTGGCTAGCGTCGATTTGAAGGTCTTGAGGAAATCCCTTAGTGGCTCGGTGGGCTGTTGAGACAAGGACCATAGATCCGCGTCGGAAGTTCCGGGGTCGATGAGCACGGAGTATTGTTTGAGGAACAATGTCGACAGCTCGTCGAAACTATCAATCGAGTTTCGTTCCAATCTTGAAAACCACTCTAATGCGGGTCCTTTGAGGTGTTCCACGAACAGTAAGCACAGACCCGCATCCTTTTCTCCGGGCTTGAACCTGGCTCGGGCCACAGATATCACGAACGATTTAATGTGGCACTTCGGGTCGGTTGATCCGTTGTAGGAGTCGATTCTGAACTTTCCCAGGTTGGACATCGTCGTCTCAGAAATTCATTTGGTGAAAGGCGTATTCCGAGATTCTTCCAAAATTCGGTCGATGTTCGGCGCGGAGGATGAGACGCTATGTATCTGGGTTTTGACGAGCTTCATATCGGCTTCCGCCTTGGCTAGGGAGGCTCGGATCTTGCTTAGCTCGTCTTCTCTTTCGGATTCTTCGGCCCACCTTATGTTTTCCTCAGTTTCTTCATCGTCAGTGAGATCTGTTCGCTCGGCTGAGTTAGCTCCGGCTCGCGTACGTTCATCTTGCAGATCATCTGGCTCGTCCGTCAAGTCCACTGCGTCCGGCTCGGTGGGATCATCCTGGTTCTCGCGCCTGACAGGGTCGGCTCGGGTTGCGACTCTGGCGTTGCCGGTTGGTGTTGCGAACGTGAGTCTCGTTGGGTTGATGCCAGGCAAGTCCCTCCGAGCTCGTGGTGGCCGAGTTTGGAAACGTGTGGTTTTTTGTTGCCCGCGTGTTGCGATTTCGTCGACTCGCTGTGCCAAGGTTTGGTTGGCTTTCTCTTGGTCGTCAGTTTTCTTCTGGAATTTAACCATCAGATCTTTCAGTTCGGCTAGAGTCGCTAGGATCGTCGGATCGGCGGCTTGAGGATTCTGAGGGTTCGGAGGGTTCGGAGGGTTCGGGATTCCTCCTCCAGCTGGTGGTGTCTGACGACCGTCTTCGGTCATCGTCCTTTTCAGTAATCGAGTTCTGCGTCTTAGGGTAAGAGAATTCTAAAGTACACCCCACGGTGGGCGCCAAACTGTGGAAGTCGAAACTAACACAATCAAGATTTGTCTAGGGTTGTATTTTAGGGATACGATAATCGTGAATTCTCAAAGAACAACAGAAACGATTGATACCAAAGATGGCGTTCTTGATATTATTAATGAAATGACGATTTTGATCGTACAAGAGTTTGATCGTAAAAGAAAAAGTGTTTGTGCTGTGAGAGCTTTGCGTAGTGTAATTTCTAGAGCGATATTGCTTGCCCCCATCGTTCTAGCCTTGAATCTCTTTATATAGGGAAGACAAACCGCCTCTCCAGCGATATTCTCGGAAGATTTCCATTTACCTTGAAGTCGGCTAGAATATCGCGGATTAGGATAATTTCCTTATTCTTCGGAGTTTTCGGAAGATTTCCTGATTTGAGTTGATCCTTCGCGATTCTTCCTTATCATTTCCGAGATTATCGGAAATGATCCTTCTTTTTCGGAAATGACAATGTGCTTAGAAATGATACCTTTAAAGAAGAATATTTACTAAGTCTTTGCTTCGGGCGATGATGAAGACTTCGCCTCAGGGAACTTGTAAGACCGGCTCGGGTACACATGAAGGACTGGCTCGGGCATTCTAGGGTGGCTTCTTCGGGTGTCCCCGAGGCGATGGGCTCGGAAACTCCCGAGGCGACCAGGCTAGGGTACCCCCGAGGCAATTGGGCTCGGGTGCTTCTGATGTCTGCTTCAGGATATCCCCGAGGCAATTGGGCTCGGGTACCCCCGAGGCAATTGGGCTCGGGTGCCCCCGAGGCGGTAGAGCTCGGGTGCCTTCGTAGTCTTGTTAATGTATCCCCGAGGCGATGGGCTCGGGTATACTAAATCGTTTAGACAGATATCCCGAGGTGAATGATGCGATGCCCCGAGATGATCTCTGAAAGACTCCCAAAATGTTCTAAGTCTGGCTCGGCGCCAAAGGGTGAAACCGACCCCAACAGAGGCCGACTTGGCTTCTGGACTTCACAAGGAGCCATCGAAACATTGAGCATATTGTCTTCATAATCAACCCAAACCTGTAATGGGTTTCCACTCAAGAGGTTTATGCTTTCGTTCTTCCGCTTTATGTCGGAAAAGTAAGATGCCGAAGCTATTCCATCCGACAGAGGACTGTTCACATCAATCCCCACATGATTGTGGTCGATATCTTCAAAATCCGGGTTCCAAATAGTGTCAAGCTCAACAGCAAGCACATGAGAAGAGGGAGATCCATTTTTTGACACGTTGAAAATCCCCAAGTATCTAGTTGATTCTGCATGCGAGAAATCCATTGAAGGAGATACTACAAAGGCCATTCCATGACCGCCTTCAACTCCAGGCTGAGGCACCAGAGCGCAAACAAAATGTGTTGAGAAGGAGAGTGGTCTAGAGTTACTGAGCCCAATTGATTCCTAATAGAAGACATGAGCCCTTTGATGATGTAAAGCATTTGTAAGCTGCAATAATCCACTGGGAAGTACTCTTGCAGATCCATCAAGATAAAGATTTTCTTGGCCGCGGAAGTTTTCATAGACAAACCTTGTCTCTTGCTGGCTTGAGAGTTCAATCAAATGAAAAAAGGATATCTATCATTAGAATCTGAAACAACCCCCAAGTCATTGCTTATGATATGTTTTGCGGATTTTCTCTCAACTCCAAATGGTACATATCAAAACCTCGCAAGCTAAAGAAAAAGGAACAAAGAAGGAGTTGATATTTTGGTAATCCAAGTTTAAAGTATTGTTTGTTTATCCACGGGAATACCAGCATCAGATGCACTCGCCATTTTATCTCTTTACAAGCTGGACTCTATTAATGCTATAGTATTAGATAAATTAACAATGAAGCTTCATCTGAAACAATATTTTAACATAATTGAGCCAAAAAAAAAAAAAACAAATAATTAATGATCCAAGTTCAACCCAATGAAACTAGGCAATGCTGCATGTGGTGTACCCACAAACGGTAATAACGACGGGTCAAACAAAAATTAAACACTAGCTAATGTCTTGGACTAGCTGCTCACTAACTGTAAGTGGATTTTACTTCTACTTCTTCAACTTGAAGCTATCTTTTAGACTTTGACCCCAAAAAAATCCCTAAGATCTGTACTAAAATGTCCCCTAAAATGACCATACTTAAAATATTGGCTGTTGGCACTTCCCAATGCAGAAACAAAAAGCCATGTTTTCACAACAAAAGTATGAGCCAGACTAAAAGGAACAAGGCTAAGAAAGCCTAGCAAAGTCAAGACAGCTATGAATGTTCCCTAGATGACGAATGCAGTTTAAAAGGTTTGGGTCTTACCATATTAATTAACCTAGCTCTTCATGGAAAAACACAATCATCTTGGAAATAGACTAGAATCTGTCGAATTGCTATTTCCGCTCCACAGGTGTAGGAGAATTTATCTGACATGCACAACAAATAAAATTACTGAAGCTAAGCATGGAGTGAAGAGAATAAAAAGACAATGTGACAGCAGGATATCCGCAGTTAAGAAATGAAGATAACAGATGGAACATCTTCTTCATTGTTTGGCTATGTAGATAGCCACCAAGGAGAGACTAATTAGATTCCAAAAAGCTACGTATCTTTGGGGCTAGACATTGTATCGGATCGAATTAGTTTTGTTTTATACACAGCATTAAAAATTCAACATTGAACCCAAAATCATATATAAAAACATATCCAGGAGTACAAGTTGTGATATGAGAAATTGAGAATTGTATAATCATTAGCTGGATTATACAATGAACAAACTGATTTTGTTGGGACAAGTGAGACAGATGAAACAATATTGAGAGCTAATGATATCTGCTTGCTTGATATGTACATCACGAATTTACCTCTGACTGCCGATGCTGGAATTATTGGACTGATGATCTTCTGCAGGCAATGTGACCGTTTTGACAGCCGGTGAGGGCTTCTCTGGTTCTGCAATTATGTGAAGAGAGTTCTTAGTGTCTATTGTCTGCCCCCATGGCTGATCTGTTGACTGACAAGCATAAGGTGAGTGATTGGCCGAGGAAGAAGACATAGAGGGACCTGACCAACTCCATGAAGCAGATGAGACTACAAGGGAGGATGCATCAACCAGAACAGGAGCAAATGTGCCAATCCCCAAAGTGTATGGAGAGAAATCTGGCAAAGGTAGGTTTTTGTTTAGGTAAAGGACCACTTGTTCCATTGTTGGTCTGGATTCTGGCACTATATTTGAACAGAGCAGACCCAGTTTCATAACCATCTCGACTTCCTCGGCTATGAATTCACCTCCCAATCGCGGGTCAGTAGCATCAAGCAAAGAATCCTTTTTCCAGCACTCACAAACCCATTTGATCATATGTCGTTTCTCAACTTGCAACTGCGGTTCCACGGGCCTCCTCCCACAGGTTACTTCAAGCATGAAAACACCAAATGCGTAAACATCAGTTCCAGTGGAAGCTCCCATTGTGATTAGCTCCGGCGCCATGTACCCTACAGTTCCCACAGCTGCTGTTGTAGCTGCATTGCCTCCGTGCTCATGAAACCTGGCCATGCCAAAATCCCCTAACCTTCCATTTAACTCCGCGTCTAACATAATGTTGGAAGCTTTGACATCTCGGTGCAGGACAACTTGGTCGGCACCTGTATGCAGGTACCAGAGAGCAGAGGCTATGCCCTTAACAACCACAAGTCTTTGTGACCAAGAAAGAACCGGTTTCTGGTCATCAAACAAATGCTCGTCAAGACTACCATTGGGCATGTACTCTGAGACAAGAAGAAGTTCTCGTTTTCTTCTGCAATACCCAAACAGTGGTACAAGATTCCTGTGTTTCAGACATCTCATGCTCACGACTTCAGCCACAAACTGCTTCACACCTTCATCACCATTATGGGACACTCTCTTCACTGCTATTTCTCTGCCTTGTGGCAGATTTCCTCTAAAAACTTCTCCAAAACCTCCTTTTCCCAGAAATTCATCTTTGCTGAACCCCTTTGTTGCTTTGAACAAGGACCTGTAAGAGAACCGATGCGCATCAAACTCCTTTTCCCATGTTTCAGATACTTCTGCATACTTGCGTCTCCTGCGGAAATAAAGCCCTGCAAGAGCAGCCAGCACCAAAATAGCCAGACAAACGGGCAGGAGAATAATCAGTGTAGATACTTTCTTATGTGGAGCTCTAGGATGAGGAACTTGAGGAAGTTTTGAGATATCAAGTCGCTGCAGCGATCCTCTGCCAGTGCTAAAACTCCACCAGAGAATATATTGATCACTGATCGCTGTCCCTGTTGCTGCAGAGAACCCAGCAAACAGACTTGATCTATTTGGAAAAAGTTCTGTAAGGTTGATGGGGTGTGATAAAAGAGGTCGAGTTGGCTTCTGGACTTCAAGAGGAGCAATCGACACATTGAGCAAAGTGCCTTCATAATCCACCCAGACCTGTATAGGGTTTCCGCTTAAAAGGTTTAAGCTTTCGTTACTCCCTGTCATGTCGGAATAGTAAGATGCAGAAGCTATTGCGACAGATATAGGACTGTTCACATCAATCCCCACATGATTGTGGTCGATATCTTTGAAATCTGGGTTCCAAATAGTGTCAAGCTCAACAGCAAGTACGTGATAAGAGGAAGATCCACTTGTTGAAGCATTGAAAATCCCCAAGTATCTAGTTGATTCTGCGTGCGTGAAATCCATAGAAGGAGATAATACAAAGACAATACCATGGCCGCCTTCAACACGTGGCTTAGGCACCAGAGCACACACAAAGTGTGTTGAGAAAGAGAGTGGTCCAGATGAACTGAACTCAATTGGTTTCTTGTGGAAAGCATGACCCATCTGGTGCTCTGAAGCATTCGTAAGCTGCAATAAACCACTGGGAAGTACTATTGCAGATTTGTCAAGATAAAGATTTTGTCGGTCGAGGAAGCTTTCATAGACAAAGCTTGTCTCTTGTTGACTTGATAGAGAAATCAGATGAAGAGAAGAGATGATCAGGATCTGAAGCAACCAACGAGCCATTGCAGATGATGAACCAGAGAGTCTGGATCTGATGTGGAACTCAAGACGGTGCACCTCGCAAGCTGGAGAAAAAATGAAGAAAAAGAGGATGTGAGCTACTGTTTTGGTGATCCAAACTTTCTAATAATGTTTCTTTAATCAAGGGAATCACCTTTGCTTTACAAACTGTACTCCACTAACACGATTATATTAAAAAGATAACTATAAAGCTTCAACGTGGTTTTCAAAATATTCTGACGCAATATTTTAACTTATATGATCTCTCAACTTCAAATTTTAGATAGACAACGCAACTGCTGCATGGAGGTACCCTGGAACAATAATAATGCGTATAACTAACATTTATAAACTCCTTAAAATGTGTGTAGGACTAGATAGCGCACCAACTTGCATTGGATTTTTCTTCTATTTCTAATTGAAGCCATCTTATAAGGAAGCAGACAAATAGATATATTTTAAAAAAAAAAAAAAAACATATTTTACACATGTCCTTGACTTTTCAGGCGCAGAATGAATAAAAACCCCAAGTTTTGTAATGATATCAACACCATTATTAGCCCGACCAAAGGGAAGATGCCTAGGAATAAGCCTGTCCTATATATACGTAACAACTACGAATTTTCTTTAAATGATGAATATGAAAATTGATAGAAAATATAGTTAGGTCCTACCTTGTTAACCTAACCCTTTAGGACTTGTTAATTCAGCTCTACAGGTGCAGGAGAATACATCCTCACATAAATTACAATTCAAACTAAGATTGGAGAAAAGAAAATAGACAACAACTGTAACATAAAGCTCTCTCTTAGACAAACTAAATCCCGAAGAGTACTCAATGACTATAAACTTAATTACTAGCTAGCTACCTGTCTAAGCAGCAGGAAATGGTATTTATTTTGGTGAAAATCCATTAATGTATAGAGAAAATCAGATAAGAGATCAGTGGTCAAATACCTGCACCTTGTGTAGCTTTGAACATTATCTGGATAACTGCTAATGAAGGAAGATTCCAACAATCAGCAGAGGATATATATAGGACATGTTTCCAGAATAGGAAGAAGTCATGCGACTTGAAAGAGAATGGTTGTCAGTTTTGACACACCAATTGTGCAAAGCAACCTTAGTTTCAACTTCTTGAGCTGAGAAATTCAACTCTCAGTCTCAGATCTAAACCATTTTCCAACACTTGTAAACGGTCTGCCAATTAGCATCCACAAAATTTCTTCCAAAAGATTAGTTTTCCGCAGTTGACACACTTCCTAGCTAACAATTGCTCAAAACCAGTAAATTCCAGAATTCATGTTTAATCATCGATACCAAGCAGATAAAGGAAATTCACCTTTTCCGGAACCCTAATCGAGAAAATTCCGCTCAATTCAGAATTAAAAAGTGTCTTTCTCCTGTCTACGGCCGTATCGAAGATGTGAGACTAACTGAGAAGAAACTGTAATTTGAGAAATCCTCTGGAGTGAAATTGGGTGGGTAACATTGTAAATCACATAATTAATGGGGTTGGGGTATATTCATAAATTAATATATACATTTCTAAAACAATTACAATTATTTTCAAACTATTCTTTGCAAACTTCAGAAAAAAAGATTAAAAAAAAAAGAAAATGGAAATGTTGACAGTGGGATTTGAACCCACGCCCTTTCGGACCAGAACCTTAATCTGGCGCCTTAGACCAACTCGGCCATATCAACTTTTTGTTCACAACGTTGATCTTCAAGCTTCAAATTTGTTAGGTTTTACCGTCCAACTCCGTATTGGATCGAGTGAGTAATAAACTGATGAGTCTCCGGTGAAGAATTGTTAGAGATCACGGTGGAGCTTCCTCCGACCAAAACCGGAGTAAGAATCCCAATTCCCGGTGAATCTGCTGAGAAATCCGGCAACGAAACCTGTCCGTCAAGATACTGCACAACTTTTACCATCTCAGGTCTCGATTCCGGCACAAGATTCGTGCACAGCAACCCTAATTTCAATACCATCTCGATTTCAGGTATCAAGTCTTCACTCAATCTGGGATCTCGAGCACTAATTAAAGCTTTCCTTCTCCAGCAATCACAAACCCATTTCACCAGAAGTTGTTTCTCAATCGGAAGATTAAGTTCTACAGGTCTTCTCCCACAAGTTACTTCAAGAATCAATGCACCAAATGCGTATACATCTGTTTTAGTTGAAGCTCCCATTGCTGTTAGCTCTGGTGCCATGTATCCTACAGTTCCCACAGCTCCTGTTGTGGTTGGATTAGCTCCATGGTCATGAAACCTAGCCATACCAAAATCTCCTAACTTTCCAGTGAAGTCTGTGTCCAACATTACATTTGAAGCTTTGATATCTCTGTGTAGAACAACTTGTGTAGCTTCTGTGTGCAAGTATTTTAGAGCTGAAGCTATACCCTTTAGAATCCCTAGCCTTTTAAACCAAGTAAGATATGGTTCTCTGTTATGAAACAAGAACTGGTCAAGACTTCCATTAGGCATGTACTTGGAGACGAGAAGAAACTCGCCTTTTCGCCTGCAGTACCCGAAAAGTGGAACCAGGTTCCTGTGATCTAAGCAACCCATGCTTGCGATTTCAGCCACGAATTGCTTCATCCCTCGTTCTCCATCATGGGAAAATCTTTTCACAGCTATATCTCCTTCATCAGGTAGAGTTCCTTTGTAGACTTCTCCGAATCCTCCTTTTCCAAGAAAACCATCTTTGTGGAATCCTTTTGTTGCCTTGTACATGGCTTTGTAGGAGTATCTGTGTGGACCATACTCTTTCTCCCATTCCTCTCTTACTTCTGCATACTTGTTTCTTCTGTATAAATAAGCTCCTCCCATAAGTACCAAGAGTATGATTCCAAGCACAATCAACAGAAGAATCAGCACGAGAGAAGGTTTCTTTTTAGGATGAGGAACTTGGGGAAGTTTTGAGATGTCTAGGCTCTGTAATGATGCCTTGCTTCTGCTGAAACTCCAACCGAGTATGTAATGGTTATTTGCCAATTGTCCTGTTGCTGCAGAGAATCTAACAAACATTCTATCTTGGATAACTTCTGAAAGGTTGATGGATCTTGATAAAAGACTCTGACTTGGCTTCTGAATCCCAAGAGGTGCCAATGAAACGTTTAGTACAGTTCCATCAAAGTCCACCCAGACCTGGATTG
Source organism: Arabidopsis lyrata subsp. lyrata (assembly GCF_000004255.2). Taxonomy (NCBI): domain Eukaryota; kingdom Viridiplantae; phylum Streptophyta; class Magnoliopsida; order Brassicales; family Brassicaceae; genus Arabidopsis; species Arabidopsis lyrata. Next base: position 19,484,438 of record NW_003302548.1, on the reverse strand, counting down.
AATCTCCACTCAAGAGACTTATGCTTTCGTTGAGACCCTTTTTGTCTGAAAAGTAAGAAGCCGGAGCAGATTCGACAGAGGTTAGGCTGTTCACATCGATACCAACATGATTGTTATCGATGTCATCAAATTCTGCACTTTGAACAGTATCAAGCTCAATAGCAAAGATATGAGATGAGGGAGATCTGTTGGTTGTGGTGTTGAAAAGACCCAAATACTGAGTTGCATCTGCGTTTGAAAGATCCATGGAAGGAGATAGAAAGAAAGCAATCCCGTTTCCGCCTGTAACTCCTGGTTTACGCACCATGGCACACACGAAATGTGTTGAGAATGACAGAGATTCAGATGAATTGAACTCAAAGGGCTGCCTGAAGAAAGCATGACCCATTTTCTGCTCTGAAGTGTTGGTCAGCTGCAATAATCCACCGGGGAGGATTTGAGCAACCCCATCAACATGAAGATCTCCCTGGCGAAAACCATTGAAGATGAATCCAGTTTCTTGTTGACTTGACTGGTGAATCAGAAGAAAAAAGGAGATCAACATCCAGATCAGATCCAGTCTTGGAACCATTGTTAATGCAACAAAGTGTTTGCTGTTTTGAGAAAAATCTTGTCTCTGAGTCAATGGTATGGCAAATAACTATGCTTTCCATCTGCAAAACAAGGTCGATTAATACTTCACAAGAAGAAGAACATTCTGCATTTTCCAAGAGAATTGGTAAGAGTTGACTTCAACAATATAATAATAGCTGTCACATTTTGGTCTTCTTTGTTAAAAGAATACACAAATTCCACAGAATAGAATTTCCTTGGAGTTTCACAATATTCAAAGGCAAGCTTCTCGCTAATTTGTCATACCAAGTCCTACTTTTCTTAAACAATTTAGAAAGTTGCATTGTCACCATCTCTGAGTGTTTCAACACTTTTCATAGTCGAGAGCCTACTCAAATGGGCTGAAACATGCATCTCCTAGGACTATACTGTTGTGTCTTGATGTCTGTCAGTTTTCCAAAAGAACATAACCCTTAAAAGAAACAATTTCATAACCAAACTATATATCAGCTTTCTAGTTACAGAACAATATTTGTCAAAGGGTGACAACAAGTTGCTTTACAAAAGATTGCAAAGTAATTGCAAGAATTTTACACGAATGATCAGTCTTGTTTAATCGTTCTACACGCTAAGCTTAGTGCAGATGTCAAGAATGGACATGGTGCGAGCATATACATTGATGAAACAAAATTTGAGAAGAAATGGCTGAAAATCAGTCAATAATAAGAGGCCAAAGAAGAGGGAAGCTGTTAGAAACTTTATCGCCCACTCCCGTAGAGGACTGAGTGAGTAATAAACATAGAGTTGTTGGAGGAGGAAGACGAAAATGATAGTGAAGGGATCACGAGTGGTGCTGGCGAAAGCTCCATTGGACTGAGAACTCCAATCCCTGGAGAATTGGGCCAAAACTCGGGCAAAGCTAGGTTTCCGTTTAAGTATTGCACCACTTGTTCCATGGCCGGTCTTGAATCTGGAGCAAGGTTTGCACATAGCAAACCGAGTTTCAGAACCTTCTCGACTTCCTGAGATGAGAATTCTGTCAACCTTGGATCTCTAGCATCAATCAAAGAAGACCTTTTCCAGCATTCACTAACCCATTTGATCAGAAAACGTTTTGCAGTAGGCAATCCAGGTTCCACAGGTCTCCTCCCACAAGTTACTTCAAGCAAGAAAACACCAAACGCATACACATCAGTTCCAGTGGAAGCTCCCATTGTTGTAAGCTCAGGTGCCATGTAACCAACAGTTCCCACTGCAGCTGTTGTGCTTGGATCAGCCCCTCTGTCATACAACCTGGACATACCAAAATCACCCAACCTTCCATTGAACTCTGCGTCCAACATAACATTTGCAGCTTTGATATCTCTGTGTATAACAACTTGGTCAGCTTCTGTATGTAAGTAACTAAGAGCTGATGCGATGTCTCTTAGGATCGCGAGTCTTCTCCACCAGGGAAGAGAAAATCTATCATGATTAAACAAGTAATGGTCAAGACTACCATTTGGCATGTACTCAGACACCAGTAATAACTCATGTTTTCTCCTGCAATACCCAAGAAGTGGAACCAAGCTCCGGTGTTTTAAACTCCTCATGCTCACGATCTCAGCAACAAATTGCTTCATACCCTGCTCACCATCATGTGATACTCGCTTCACAGCTACTTCTCTCAGTTCTCTGCTCCGAGGGAGAGTTCCTTTGTAGACTTCACCAAAACCTCCTCTCCCAAGAAATTCAGTCCTATTGAACCCTTTTGTTGCTTTGTATAGAGATTTGTAGGAATACCTGAGTGGACCATACTCCTTTTCCCATTCCTCTCTTACTTCAGCGTACAAGTTTCTCCTATACAAATAAGCTGCAACAAGAATCCCCAAAACTATGAAAGCTATTAAACCAAGCAGAACACCGAGCACAGGAGATGTAGACTTCTTTTTAGTGCTAGTGTGAGGAACTTTGGGAAGTTTTGAGATGTCAATGTTCAGCAGAGACGCCATGCTTTTGCTGAAACTCCACCCGAGTATGTACTGGTAACTCATGCTTGACCCGGTTGAGCCAGAAAACCCGACAAACATTCTTCTACCTTTCAAAATATCAGTAAGATTGATGGATGTTGACGACAAAAGAGGTCGGCTTGGTTTCTTGTTTCTAAGAGGAGCCAATGAAACGTTGAGTGTTAATCCTTCATAGTCCACCCAAACCTGGATAGGATCACCACTCAAGAGTTTTATGTCTATATTCTTCCCTTCTTTGTCTGAGAAATAAGAAGCATTGGCAGATGTCACAGACTCCGCGCTGTTCACATCAATCCCAACATGATTATCATTGATATCTTTCACATCTGAAGCTAGAGAAGTGTCAAGCTCTACAGCCAACACACGTGTGGAAGTAGATCCATTTCTGTTGAAAAGCCCGAAGTATCGAGTTGCCTCTGCGTCCTTGAAATCAGTGGAATGAGACACAAAAAAGGTCATGCCATGGCCACTCGGATCACCTGCAGGGAGCAGTGCACACACAAAATGTGTCGAGAACGAGACTGATTCAGATGATTTGAACTCAATCGGCTTCTCGTAGAAAACTTGACCTATTTGGCTATTGGTTGCATTTGTCAGTTGCAGGATACCACCACTGGGAATGATTCTTGCACTACCGTCAAGGTGAAGATGATCTGCTTGACCAAAGTTGTTGTAAACAAACGGCGTCTCTTGCTGAAATGATGAACAAACACAAAATATCATCCAGATGATTCCCAAAAGCAATCCTCGAATCATTGGTAATGAAACAAACAGAGAGTTATCGTTTCGCTTTTGTTTTTGTATACTTTCTTTGCTCTCAATGCTTAACAATTAGCTCTTTCTCTCTGGTTGTAGACCCATTGAAAATGACTTCAAAGTCAAATATTACGACTGCTTTAGAATCTTTATGGTATATTACCTTTCCCATAATAAGACTTTCGCAACACCTGTCTATGTCAAGACAGCAAAATCAATTCCATGGAATAAAGAAAGAGGTAAAAAAGCTTGGACTGATTGGCCTTTAATATCATTTATTTAAGAGGAAAATGTCAAAACACTGATCATTGAAAAGAAAAGGAGGACGGTGCAAAACAAATCTCTGATAAAAACAAGTCTCTAGTTGGCAGAGCCACTGGATTTGGATGTGACTTCAAAGTTTTTGGTCATATTATTAGACACTCAAGTTAACGGATAACACTTCTATTGTGTTTGACGGAATAGATTAAAATATGGGGCTCGAAATACTCATTGACATTAAGATAATATAAGATACTATAGGGTTGATAATTTCTTTATACACTTTGTATATTATATGTTATATTATGTCAAAGTCAACTTTATTGAACAATGACCATTTCAATCTTACCCTTAAGAAACTCAGAATGTCATATCTACACGCTTCATGGAAATTTCCTCCATCTTTCCTAATATTCCATGGCTATTTCAAATATCCAAATAAGCTGCAGACATGCAAATGTCATTATTAAATCCACATATCAAATTCGTAACAGTCCTAGGTTCAAAGGCCAATCATTTGGAAAGAAGATGCACCAAATTGTTCTAATAGAATTTCCTTGAAATCTAACTTGTTTCAAAGGGTAAGTCCATCATTTTCAGTCCAAGTCATATAAGAAATTGAAGGGTCACAGACTCACCGTATCAATAACATCAGTAGCCTTACCTTTCATGGATGAAAAATACATATCCCACCATGTATTGCATCGCTTGCTTGTAATCGAGTTTTCACACTAATATCGGTCTCTTTCTGTCCTGTTCTGCAGTGCAGAGCCCGCAACCAAATCTACAAGAAAACAACTCTATGAATATTGTGAATAAAGTGACCCCATATCAGTATCATCATTATCCAAACAGTTTTTCCTTCCCAATTGTTGAGTCTTGTAATGGCCATGATCAGCAGAAAAAAAATTCAAACGAGTAACACTAAATTTAAGGAACAATATCATAACCAGATTACAATCTTCCTAATTAGAAGTTAGAACATTAACTAACTAATGTGAAAGAAAAAAAAAATCAACAAGATCATGTTCTCCACAGTTATAACTAGAATAACATAAAGAGGCTTGCTTAGTTCAATCCAGAGCATTTCCAAACATTTCTCCATTCTCCGTTGTTGAGTATGTGATTTATCAAAATCACCTTTAAAACAAAAGTTTAGAGATTAACCAGGTTATTATATGTCTCATCACAGATGACAGAACAATAAACGATTTGACTTTAGCATTTGTAAATTTGACAGCAAATTCTTTGATATGGCACTATACAAAGAAATGACGAACCTGCAGGTTATTTGGTAAAAAGCTCAAGCAAAAAGTCCAATCACACGAATCACATTTCATCTCCGCCTCAGCTTCTTGACTGCGAGACGTTTGCATTGCTGCAAATCCAATAGATGTGTACCCAAATTGTGAATTTATGTGTGCTAATCGTCGAAACAGTGGGTCTTTCTTAATTTATCGTCATTGGGAACGAAATAGACGGCGACTGATATCTCCGGCTGTAGATTCCGAGACGAGTGGGCTATATAATGTATCCGGCCCGATCTCGGCCCATTCGTAACTGAACCATAAGTGTGAGAGGAATGCAAATATACTTGTTCGCTATCAATCTCATTGAAGGGAAACAAAAAGATGAGCAAGCCGAAACCAAGAAAAAAATAAAATAAAGCGAAAACAATGCACTAACTTTAATCCCAAAGTGTCTACAAATTCCAAGATTACCCAAACTTAGGCCTGGACAAAAAACCCGGACTGATACCCGAATCGAAAAAACCGGTTCGGGGCGGGTACGGGTAAGAGGAAATTATCTCATTGGGTACAGTTTTTGAAAACCCGTGGATATCGGGTCGGTCCGAGTAATACCCGTTACCCAAACAGGGTACCCGAATATCCGAACATATAATTAAATATCAAAAATATTAATTATATATAATTTAATAATATAGAATTACAATTATAAATCTAAATATGTCAATTAACTTTAGACTTAAATATCTAAAACAACCAAACTATCCAAAAACTATTTGTTATGTTTGTCAAAATTTAGCAAAATGTATTCAAATATAACTAAATTTATTAAAATTTAACAAATTTTTAAGGTTTTTTTCGGGTACCCGGTATTTTACGTATAAAACCCGACATTTTACATATAAAATACCCGAACCGAACGGGTACCCATGTTTTTTGGGTATTTATTGGGTTTAAAATTTTTTACCCAAACCGACCCGAACCCGGCGATACCCGAACCGAACCGGAACCGAATATTTAGAAATACCCGAATGGGTCGTTAATTCATTACCCATTTAACCCGAACCCGAACGGTTTACCCATATGCCTAGGCCTACCCAAACTCATACAGAACAACAAGTCATAGAAACATGAACCTCAAAAAACGATTAAAGAGTAAAATAGCATAATATAGCAAAAGAGTTTGGACCTAGAAAAAAAAAAAAAAGATCGAACTTTGGTTCCAAACCAATCCTCAGAAGTGAGGGTAATCAGGATGGAAAGGGTTCGTGTAGTCCTCGATTTCATAGCCGTCGGAGTCGTACACTGTAGTGTACTTTCCATACTTCCCAAAGTATTCGCAATCCTCATCTGCTTCCGCCATGTACAATTGGAGACGACTCTTGGGAGACAACATCTCGGGGGTCAAGATCACACCTACAGATTAACAGAGAGTGCTTTCAGTATGAACTATATGAGATTCAAGGGTTTTAGAGAGATTTGGAAGGGCACATTACCATCTGGCAAGTCGAAGAAGGGGTCGAAGGGCTCTTCAGGATTATGAGCATTCATAGCATGTCCAAAATGAGGGTGGAAGAAGTCTTCATAGTCGTAATCATCATCATCACTGTCCTCATCCTCATCATCAAAGTAGTTGTTAGGCGCCACATTGGCACGCACTGGATCTTCACGTGTGATGTATTCTTCGTTCCAGGCCGGGCAGCGATTTACACAAGTCCTCATTTTCTTGTTCCATCCACCTCCGCAATTGTAGCAAAACTCATGCCCACATCTAACGAGAATACCAAAGGGAATGTCGAATAGTTAAACATAGAAAGATTGCAGTTTATCACATCTGCTTTAGATTACATGGTCTTATTTTATTTGATAAGGTTTTTAGGAGGATCAATGTGTAGAGAAATAGATAGATACCTGCAAGTTATGTGATTGCATCCTTGTGAAAGTTCAATCATGTGTTGGCACTTGCCACATTGGCGCCACATCTTATTGTTCGCAAGAGATTTTAGCTTCACGTCATCTGCTGGAGGGTTAGGATGCAATTTCTTATACTCAGTGCAGGACAGATTTGCATGCCACGGAACTTTACAGTCCACACAGAAGAGGCCACGACATTCAACACATCTCCTAACTCCAGATTTAGGGTAAACAGACAGTAAGCTCTTGGCAGATTCAGAAATCTTGGTCTTGGACATCAAAGCCGAGCACCTCGGGTAAGGGCAGTAAACTCTCTCTGTGACAGGTATCGCATTCTCTTTAAGTCTTTGTTGCCACATTTTACTCAGTTTTGGAGTCAAAAGCTTGCCACAGGCATCGATAACCAGCTCAGACTTGCAGCCATCGTGAGGACATTTCGGAACCATTCCATGAAGCAGCTTCACCTCAACATGTTGTTTCACACATTGAAAGCAAAAGCGGTGACGGCATTTTCCAACAGAAAACATGCGCTCAGCAAGGGATATCGTTGAAACAGATAGCACACTCCTCTTTCCGAGCTGATTTTGCTTGGCGAGGATCTTCATGAGGGGTGACCGTAGAAAGTATTGATTCCCTTGGAAGTTTATAAGCAAATTTAACATCGTTTCCAGCCACCAGAACATGCTGACAAGATGAAAAGTGTTGCATGATGCTTTGTAGATCATCTAACAACAAAGAAATCTTCTTTTGCTTGGCCATCCATTTTCCCGTGACCTACATTCAAGTAAAACACAATCTTCTCAAACATATGACAGGAAAAGCTAGGTAAAGAAGCATAACTCATTGCAATTTAAACCATCTCTCAAAACACAAGCATAGAACCTTAGAAGTCACGGTCTACTGTCTCCTAACTAGTAAAGATTAGCGCAGTCAGATCTATATAAATGCAAACCAAAGACATATGATAGTGGCTTAGAAAATGGTTACAATATACACTACACTTTTAGATTCCAGGACAAAGGAATCAGCAAAAAGTTCAAACGAATTGCAAAGAGAACAAACCAGATCATCTTTAGAAATACATAAACAAAGTCGGAATCATAAATCTAGAGTAGTTCATATTAAACATTCAATGAATAAACAATGAAAATCGGAAACTTACGTATTGGAAAATCGGGAAAGAATCGCAAAAGAAAACAATATGCTTAATCCCCAACTTCAATGCTTCGGTTAATCCTCGGATCAATGCCTTAAGCTCTGCTCCCTGACGACTCGTGCCATTGTCCATCAATGGTCCCTTCATCTCAAACAACAAATTATCCCTCTGGTCACAAATAGCAACCCCAAACCCAGCCACTACGTCCGTCATCTTCCCCTTCCCGTTCTCATCGCTAACTAAACCCTTAAAGTAAAGCCTATACAAGAGGTTTCCATTAAATTTTCCGGCAGCAGCGTTAACCCTCGAACTACCCTCACCGACTAATTGCGCCGGACGAACAGTTACCTGCGGCAAGGGTTTCATATTATCGTGTCCGGAAGTACTCCGGGAGTTACCAAGCCCAATGTTAGGGTTTGGTTCATCTGTACGTACACCAGTGACAGACTCGTTGGTTTTGCCTTTGCCTTTAGAGTTTCCTCCGCCGATGGCTCTCCTAAAATCGAAACCGTAACCGCTACTTTTTTTAGCCGTCGTCGAACCGTTCCGATCGTTTTCAACGATAGCGATACCACACCAAGCCACAATCGGAGGAGAAGGTGGTCGTTGAGGAGTGCGAGATTGAGAAGATAGAGAAGCCGCGAGTGCCTCCTCCATCTGTAACCGAAAAGCATATTCGGAATCGGAACCCATACTTGCTTTCCGCATAGTTAAAATCCACTGTTACTCTCTGTTGGTGACGACTGACGACGAATGGTTTTTGCTTTACGTCGTCCTTTTCAAAATATATACAGAGAACCGTCACATCACACGTGTGTAGGAAGGGGTAAAAATGTCATTTGTGAATGGCTTACATGAGACGCTTCTTGGTCAAAAGAAGTAAAAGAACCATAAATTCTTGATTTTAACCAGTAAATAAAAAGGTAAATTGATCTCTCCAGTCTCCATCTATCAATCAGTTGGAGTAAGTTGAGTAAAAAATGGAAACTATAACACTATCAAATTAAATCTGTGATTAATGACAGTATCAAGGAAATTAATTAAATTAGCAAAGTAATTTTTTCCTCCTTGGGATCCGATAGCTACATTTTGAAATCGAATTATTTAATCCCAAATGAAATCATCATTATCTGACTCGCATTTTGTCTATGATGTTAAAATACTGTAGACTTAAAATTCGCGGGCCTAAATGGGTATAAATAAGCAGCCCAAACAAACACCATTACAAAACGCTATCGTTTTCTAAAATTTTATTAAACGACGCTGGTTTATGAACTTCACACGAGGCACGACAATCTCTGCTGCTCGAGTCGCAACTGTCTTCCCCAGGGAGAGAGATCCGAATCTCGCTCCAATTCTCTATCGCTTACTCACGATTTCGAAGAATTTTGGTGGTGGATCTTCGTCATCTCTGCGTACGTTAGTCTTTCTCCTATGTCTTTTCGATTTTCACAGTGAAATCGAAATCAACAATAAATCTAATTTATACGTTTTTCACTGCCGCATAGCTCTCCATTGGATCCTTGAAACATAGCTCTCCATTGTTGAATCTGCTGCCAGATTCCTCGATACCCTCTGTTTTGTCATCAAAATAAAAACGCCAGGTGTAGTTTTTCACCAAATCCCTTCTCTTCATGGTTTTACTGTCATGTTAGGACAAGTTCAATGACTGAATGTGATTCCTTGCTTATGTTATGTAGAATACATAATCTTCAATTATAATGTGATTACTATTTCAAAATAGCTTGGTTGTGAAATTGAATGTCACAGTTTCCGCTTCATAGACGATTGATCTTTGAATACAAAAGTTGTTGGTTTTGCTTAATCCAGTTCCTACTTGGTTCTTCAAGATACCTTAAACGTTAACAACTATGTCTATCTGATTTTCCTAGACTATAAGAGTTGTGGTTGGTAATAAACTAAGAAAAGCTTTTTACATTATCTTTTGGTCAAAAGGTTTGATTTTTTAGTGCTATATATGCAGTTTAATTTTGTACCCAAAAAAAAAATATATGCAGTTTAATTACATGGCGCCTAGATGGAAATGGAAAGGTGCTGAAGCAAAAGCTCTTGCAGAACCTATTTCTAAATCAGTCTCAGAGCTCCAGCTCTCTCTAGCCGAAACAGAGTCCTCGGGTACCTTATCGAGTTCCAATGTGCTTCTAGCGGTTGAGCCAGAACAAGCTGAGCTTCTTGACCGTTGTTGTTTTGGCAGACTCGTTTTATCCGCTGAGAAAGTCAAGAAATGGATTCAGTTATCTTTTGAAGAAGCTTTCTATTTGCTCTACAATCTCAAATGCATCAAAATATCTCTTCAAGGTCGTTGCTTGGAGAATGAAGTAGATACATGGCTCTACATGAAATCGAAAAGACCAAACTTCCCAATGTTTTTCAAAGCTTATTCACATTTACGATCGAAGAATTGGGTGTTGAGATCCGGGTTGCAATACGGTGTGGATTTCGTGGCATACCGTCACCATCCATCTCTTGTCCACTCTGAATACTCAGTTTTGGTTCAGTCTGGTGACAGTGATCGGTTAAGAGTGTGGTCAGATATCCATTGTGCTGTTCGGTTAAGTGGAAGTGTTGCGAAAACGTTGTTGACTCTCTATGTCAATGGTAAGTTCAAAGGAGAGGATTTGAATCTACCTGTATGTTTGGAGAACTTCACAGTGGAAGAACAGACGATAAGTAGATGGAGCCCAGAACTCAGTCGTGAAGATAATCCACAAATTCAAAACAAAATGTTACCAATGTGAGTAATTGAAAACTCTTTGACTAACCATTCCCGGTTAAGTCAGTACTGGTTTGAATTTTGCATATCAATGTTACATTATTTTCTACTATATTTAAGATGCGTAGCATTTTTTCAAATTCCACGAGCAGTCACCAGTTTTGTTATACTAATTGCTACACAAAAATCTACAAGAGTGATCATCATCATACATATGTAACATATCCAAAGAAGACAACAAGAAAACCAAAAAAAACAAGTCAAATTCATCATTACAACAACAAACACCATTAACCATCATAGAGTAATAAAAAACACAACTCCGAAGGAAAACTATACCAAAATCTCCTTAAATCTGAAAATGACTAGGATGAGATTTGGTCATCCTTGCCTCACCGACGGGTTCGTCATTATCAATCCTCTTAATATTCCGGTAAGCTGCATAGGCGATGACATAGAAGATAACAAGTATGATCAAGACCACAATGTTGATCACCGATACTTTTCTCCAACTCTTTTTCAAGCTACCAAGAACACCAGCTTTACAAGAGCTACATTGGTAACAGAGTAGTCTCTGGTCATTGTTCCACAACATACAGTCCGGGTTCGGTCCCACCATTTCTCCTCCCGGAATCCACACAGTCTCATTCACGTACGTATACCCACAATCTGTTGGCGGCTTGCAACATCCGGACTACAGATTTAAAACAAATACAATATCATAGAACGTTCACACCGTGTTAGATTCCAAGAACAAGTGACATAATAATTTCTTGAGTATTTTAAACAAAAAAAAAGTTTGAAATTTTCAAAAAAAATAACCTCAACAGGAGAAAGCTTTCTGAAGTAAAACATCTGAGGAGTTTCAGGAACACCATTTAAATCTCTTCGTATCTTCTTACAAACTCCAGAATCTCTAACACACGATCCAATTTCATTCCAATATCCATTATCCGTGACACGATCCTTCAACCAACCGGAATAATCATGGAGATAATAATCAAGATACCGACGGTTCATCACAAACCGGCCTGAGCCTTTATCAGTAACAGCGTAAGCGAAGATGATGAATCCTATAAGAGCAGCGATTACAAAGAACATGGCAAAAAGGTAAAGCCACATGAGGAACTTGTTCTGGTAACAAGCTCCAGCGATTCCGGCTAAAGATACGACCATGATTGAGATTCCGATGATAATGAGTGGCCACTGGAGGAATCTGAGGCAGTCGGTTGAGTTAGCTCTGCTGCTCAGCCATATTCCACCGCCGAGGATCGGAATCGAAAGGAGGAAAGTGAAGAAGTTTACGAGACCTATAAGGTTATTGCTCGATCTCATGACGGCGTTTTTGTTCTTGTTGAATATGTATTGTTGCTCTGTTTCTTGTGTGATTCTGTTTGTTGTTCTTGATGAAAATAGCGGTGATAAATGTGAATGACATCAATGGACATGCACATGCTGTCTGATTATGACACGTGTTAAGTGACGGTTATCTAAATTTTTTTGTTCTTTGGTTATATAATTTGACTTATGGTTCTAAACTGCAGTAATGTTTATACATGTGATTAGTGTAGAGTGTGGAGTGTTTAATATAAAGTGAAGGTAATCTAGAAGTTATTTCATTTAGAAAAAGATTAGTTATCCTATGTGGATACAAGTGTTTTTCAACTACTTATATTCTTTGAATTTCTTTTTTTTCAAATCAAGAATTAAGAAAGATTACAATGGTGATTAAATACTTTTAACACAATGGTGTTTTCGAATAACATTTGTTAATACCTTTTAGGCAGACATGATTTTCTACAATAAATCAACAATATAACCGTTAAAAGAAAACATAACTTTATGTTTACCAGGACCCATAGCGTCCCAAAATACACTTAACGTTAAAAGTGGATGCTTTGAGAAGCTTTAAAAAAGTTTTTCCCGACCGACCATACTATCAAAGTCTCCTCAGTCCTACACCCTTCAAAATTCACGGGCATTGCACATTTTTGCACGCCTAATGAAAATTTATTAGTTTTGCACTTTTGCTAAACTCTTACTAATTGATGATATATTGGTGCTTTTTTAAATGGTTAGTGAGTGGGCTTGGTTAATAAAATAAATAAGCTAACTTAGGGCCCATTGTATTTTAATGTGAAGGCCCATTTATGCAAGACTATTGATGTAAGAAGAAAAGTAGATTTTGGCAAATAAAAGTAGATGTTGACACTTGACAGAAACAAAAGGAACATGAAGAATATCTTATACTTCGTGTCTGAATAAGTTAAGATCAGATTTTTCTTTGTTTGGATTTTATTTGAATTCACACTCCATAAAAGTTACAGAGAAAACAAATAACAATGGAGTCATACATTTTAGCTACACGACCGGAGAGGCAAGTCAATAACCAATTATTGTTGACAAATATGTGAATGAGAAACGAGTTAATTAAATTATCAACTAAACCTAATTAAGAAAAAAGTAGTCTATAAAGATTCCCGGGTTTGGTTTGGACATGGGAAATGGTCTAAAACCGGAAATTAAATTTCAAAAATCAAAACTATCATCAAAACGACAAAGGAGTACGCTTTGTCGTGCTGCGTTTTGGAATAACCTTTTGTTCCCTTCTCTCTCTCTCTCTTTCTTGCTCAGACTCACTGCCCAAAGCCACAACACACATTACCCACTCTTCTCTCTCTTTCTCACACACTGTTTCCTCTTGGAATCTGTAAACTTAGGTTTTGGTTCTCAAACCTCTCTACCTACATTTTCTTTTACAAAAATTGAATCTTTTCTTCAAGCACGAACCCTCCTCTCAGCGTAAGGAGCTTCTTTTATCCCTCTGAATTTGATTCTGATGATTAAATTTTCCTGAATACTTTAGTTACACTGTTTCCTGACAAGTTGCAATAGCTTTTCCTGGAAAATGTAGTTCTTTTTTGAGATAAAGTTGTGATTTTTCCACCCTTTTCGTTGCCTCTTTTTCATATTCTGCTTCTTCTTCGCCTTTTAAGTTCCAGAAAGCTCTGGTCTTTCTTGTTTCCTTCTCATTTAGCTTAAAATCGTAAAATTACCAACTTTTTACTCCTTGTAAAGTTGAATAACTGGGAACTTGGCTTGAAATATAAAAATGTCTTCTTTTTGTTCTTCTATTGTTTGTGTAATTATTATTTCAGCTTTTAGTTTACTTTACAAGTAGAATATTGGGATAGATCTTCACATCTGGTTTGATTAAAAAAAAGGAGCTCTTCTTTTCTTTGTTTTTAGTAATTTTTAAGGTTAAATGTTGAAGCTTTTTTTCTCTGCTGCACTGTGGATTGTTTTCTCATGCTTGCTTTAATTAACATGATCATTGCACTCAAGTGGTTTTACTAATTAGATACTCCTTTTTCCTGGAAAACTTTATCCATAAAACCAATTACATTTCTGATTGCCTTTGGGTGGATATTTATCTGTTGATTTTTCTTATATGAAAAATGTCTAAACTCATTATGATTCATCATAGTAGTTCTATAAACGTCTAAGTCCCCTCCTTCCACGGCAATAATGGAGGAGAAGATGAAACTTGGTCTAGAATATGACAGTTTAACCCTCTTGTGTCCCATTTAGGAGGGTGAATCTGGTGGGGTTACTAAAGTAAATCTACCACATTTTGCTGCTTGTGTAGTTATGTAGGACCCTTGGTACCATCCTTCATGATGATAGGTTGTGAACATTACATTGTCAAGAGGCAACAAATGAAGATTCGTTTTATGTTACTTTATAGTCAAACAACTTGTGTAGTTAGCTGCAATGGTTACAATGTCAAGATATGACTTGTTTTTTTTCTTTCTTCTTTTGGGTGTATTTGGATAAATCCAAAATATAACTCTTCTTTTGGGTGTATTTGGATAAATCCAAAATATAACTTAGCTATACAGTCTTTGAAATCATCTTTTGGCAGTATGCTTCTGGTTCACCTGAGATGTGACTCTGACTGTGTTGATTGTATCTGTCCATTTTAGAACATTGAATCAAGTGTTGTATCCATTGAGTAAAATATGTTTTTGTGTGGTGTTCTAGAGCTATGTGAGTGAGCCAATTCGGTTGAGTAGAATGGTCTTAAGCGAAAAAAAAAACCATATATACTTTTGTGGTGAAATAAGATGTTTGATCATGAATCATAAACACGAGGGGTTGAACTCAATCTTAATGTGATTTTATGGTATTAATGCACAATCCAACGAATCTCAATGTCTGACATAAGACACTTAGTAAGAAGAGCAATAAAAGATTTTGTTTCTTCTTTGGGATGTTCATTTTCTGGCAATGGATTTGATTATAGACGTAAAGAAATATTTTTTTTACGCTTATCCTCTCTCTGTAATAACTCATATCATGTTTTCTCTCTTCCATTGGATTCTTAGATATGTCTCCATCTTTTTGCATTAAATATTCATGACCTCTCTACAATTTTTGGTGGGTCAGGCTACATTGAAGAAGCAAAGAGGAGGCTAAAAATATCTATTGTATAAACAAGGTTTTGATTCATTCTGTGTATTGGAGAAGTAATATTACAGTATGCAGACCCAAAAGGCAAGGTAAATATTGGGGTTTATTTTGTCTTTGTATAGTTCTTTGCATTTATAGCTGATTTTTCCCCTCTTTTGTGATTGTCTTGTGGGAGTTTTGCACTTTTTCAACGCTGAATCTTGAAGGTTACATTCTTGTGGTCCTGATTTTTCCTATTTAATCAAATCATACCACAAATTTTCTCTAATCTTTTATCGAACAAGAAGACCAAATCTATGTAGCAACAAGTAGTGACCCTCAATGATCTCTCTGACTCATTTGCTTGCAACTTTGGAATGTGATATCTTCTTGGTTTACAATTTTTCATATTTTTGTGTTTTGTGTCAGAAATGGATGTCCAGATGTTCCTAAGAAGGTGTCTCCTCGAGCTGCTCGGCCACTGAAGATCGCAGCGCTAGAGCCTGAATCCTCGTCATCTCCTGTCTCAGCCACTATCAGAACACCAAAGGATAAAAGCTCAAAAGTTCTAGATCGTAGGTCTCCTCGAAGCCCTGTCTCTGAGGTATGAGCCTCTTGTACTAAGCTGGTTTCAGATTCAATCTAAGGGTCTTGAAAGAATTCATTTTTATTGTTTCATTCATTGTTGGGGTATCTAGATTTCATAAATTCCTTTTATTTGCATGATCCAAGATAAGTCTTTCCATCATAACATGTTACTCTATTGATTTTGAAGAGGAAAACATTAGGATACATTTAATATCGGCGCAAATGGGGTATATAATTAGGTGGGACATTTAATTTGGGGTAGTTGCGACATGAGTTGTAACTAAATTTCACTCTCAATTGTCTGTTTTCTTCTTCTTCTTCTTGAGATTGCTGTAACACTGATATGTTTCATGGCTAACAGAAGAAGAGACCGAGTAGAATAACGGAGCTGGAGTTGCTAGTCTCGCAGCTTCAGGAGGAGCTGAAAAGGGCAAAAGATCAAATCTCAGTGTCTGAAACGTCAAAGAAGCAAGCAGAGCAAGAGGCAGGGGAGTCCAGGAAACAGCTGCAAGAAGTTTCCTCTAAGCTTGAGGAAAACCAGAATCAGTTTTTGGAAATTTCAGCCTTGGGAGAAGAAACCGATAAAACCGGTTCTCTTGTTCATCAAGGTGTATCTCAGGAGTGTGATTTTACTGCTGGTGAAAGAGCGGGATTGGCTGCTGTTGCTCATGAGATTCGACAACTCAAGCTTCAGATTGAGATGGTGGCTTCTTCCGAAGCTGGTCATGTGAAACAGGCTGAGTTGCATAACTCGGAGGTTCAACTTTTGAGAGGAAACTTAATGGACACGCTTTTCCACGTCGAGAATTTCAGGAACCAACTCAAGGACTGTGAGGTATCAGAAGCTGAAACCGAGGCTTTAGCCACTGAAACTCTTAGGCAATTGGAGAATGCGAAAAAGGCAGTAGAAGAACTGAAGTCAGATGGCACAAAAGCAGTTGAGAGTTACAAGAAGATGGCTGTGGAGCTTGAACAGTCAAAATCAAGGATGGTATGGCTTGAAGCTCTTGTGAATAAACTTCAGACCAATCCAGCAGATTTGGAAAACCATGAAATCCTGCTTAAAGACTATGAAAGTTTGAAACGTGGGGAATCAAATGAGATGGATGAAGAAGTATCTTCCTTAAGATGTGAGGTAGAGCGACTGAGAGCGGCTCTAGAAGCTTCTGATAAAAAAGACCAAGAGGGTAACATAGAGGCTTCTTCTCGGTTACGGATACAAGCTGAACTCCAGTCTGAATTAAAGATTGCTAAATCCGAGATAGACGAGCTAAAGGCGAGGTTGATGGACAAGGAAACAGAATTACAGTTTATTTCAGAGGAGAGAGATAACTTATGCCTGAAACTGATGAAGAACCAGAAAGAAATAGATGTTGAAGCTGAGCTGAAGAAACTAAGGGAGGCGATCGAGAATTTAAAGGCGGATTTGATGGATAAAGAGACAGAACTCCAGATCGTTTCAGATGAGAACGAGACATTGAAGTCAGATATCCACAAGAGGGAGACAGATGTACAAGACGCGTTCATGAAGCTTGGGATTGCAATGGAAGAGGCTGGCAAGAGTAGCAAGAAAGCGGTTAGAGTCACCGAGCAACTAGAGGCTACTCAAGCTTCAAACTCAGAAATGGAAACAGAACTCAGGAAGCTCAAAGTTCAATCAAACCAATGGAGGAAAGCTGCTGAAGCAGCTACTGCCATGCTCTCTGCTGGAAACAACGGGAAATTCGCAGAGAACTATAACCAAACGAACTCTCCTTACTCTGAGGATATCGATGATGAGCTGACAAAGAAGAAAAATGGGAATGTGCTCAAGAAGATTGGAGTTTTGTGGAAGAAGCCTCAGAAATAGTTGGAGAATAACTAATATAATGATTAGGTAATCTCTTCTAAAGTTGATATATTTTTAATCAGTGTCTCTGAATTCTGTTAAGAAACTGACTTTTGCTTTTCCCATCCCGGTTTCTGCTTCTCAGGTATCGTCGATTTGGAGTTGGATTATAAGAGCAACTCAAGTGACTTGAGTAATGTGAATTAGTAGTTTGAGAACAATGTTCTGGAAAATACATGTTCTAAAGATTTTTAGCTGTGGTAATTTTTACTTTAATGTTAAGTATTCAGGAGGGAGACTACTAAGTCTTGCATTATGGAACCAGTTAGTGCTTTGTTAACAACTTAACATCATTCAAAGGCACAAAAGCCTCTGGTGAATTTAGAAGGATTAGAATTATCACTGGGCCTTGGCCCAATGGGTCCTATAGAATATTGGACTCTCTAGACGAAATAAAGTGTCCGAATCTTGAAATAATGTCTAGTTTTTGTGATCTTTTTTCCTAAAGATGATGTTCTTTGTTACTTGTTACTTGTTCCATTACATAACAAGACGCGTTTTTGTTGGATAATAATAAGCTTCGATAATTTAGATGTATATATTCATAAACACGTGAATCTGGCCCGCAAGGTGGTAGGGCGAGTCCGGAGTTGAGGGTGAAATCCCCGAATCCGGGTTCGATCTTCCTTCCTCGCTGTTATCAACACTTTGTTGGGAAGTCTGGGCTTGGGCTTCGGCTCAGACAGTTTATCTGGTAGTCTGGTAACAGGCGATCCAGCTACCCCGGGCATTAGTCGGAAAGCATTCCAAACTCGAATCAGGCAGTGAGGTAGCCCATCCCTCGGGGTGGTAGTGAGTTCACTCTGTAGCGCTCCGGTGCGTTCCTACCGAGGCTGACCGGATCAGCCGATCGGGTATTTAAAAAAAAAGACACGTGAATATGTGTGTAAAGAAACTACCAACCAACAAAGATATTTATATTTAAAACATTCTCTCAAGTGTGTATAATTGGCCTATGTAAGCATAATTAGGTTAGGTGAGATGTTTGCTTAGTCATCATCATTTCTGGTCTTACATTCTCACCCAATAAATTCAATCTATAAATTCTAAAACATTTTAAAGCTACATTTTCGATTTTTTTTTATCATAAAATCGTCTCGTTTATAATATTGATCAGAGTATACTAATTATATCACTGATTAGTCCACATTATACCAATATTTGACATTATATAACATTACCAAGATTGATCCTTTACGTCACTAAATCAATTAAGTAGAAACATCAACCCTATTGACCGAGCCATTAAGAGCCTCTAGATGTCAGATTTTTATAGGAGAATTAATGATTAGGTTTCAATAGTTGAAATTAGGGTTCCATTATGGTAAATATTCCTTTCATTTAAATTCAAAAAAAAAATATTCCTTTCATTTACAAAAATTTATTTTTGTTGTCATTCGAAACCATATGAATTTCCCAAAATTCAAGGAAAATATGAATTTTCGAATTTAGAACAAGAAAGGAAATGTTTCATTAAAAACATAGTGAACATACAAATAAAGAAAGTCAATCGGAAACCAAAACAAAAACTACCCCAACCCCATTTTGCAAGTTTGAAACTCTTTAATTTGAAGAAGCCCTAATATATCTATACTTAACCATTTCATAAAATAGCTACCCCTTTTTTCTCCCAATAAAAAACATGAAATTCAAACCCTAAATCAAAACCCAAATAATATTGGGGTTTTAATTAATTTGAACTACATTAAAGCACCAGAATTAATATAGTTCATATTGGTCCAAATCTCTCTCCCTGGATCAATCTGATCTACATGACCACCACCCCCTCCTATGTTCATCATCCCAAAGCTCTCTCCGTTCATCTGCCATGGGAATCCCCACAAGACCCTGCTTGGATCACCCAAACCGCTGCTCCCGTTTCCAAACGCATAAGTAGCGTTCTCTTTCTGTTGGCTTGTTCCAAACACACCCTCCATATCAGACTGATGAGAGTTACCGAATTCCGAATGTAACCCTAGCTGTGAAGAACTCCCCGGATGTTGTTTGTTCAGCAAGGCAAAGGCTAAGCTCAGATCAATATGTTCATTGTTATTATACCCATTAAAACTCGCCACCGAGAAGGCTTTCCCGTCGTGGGACGCCGGTTCTGGAGTGGTTCTGAGGCTTCTTGTCACTGAAGATGTGGACCGTTTGTTTTTCCGGCAGCCTCCACCGACGGGGATATTCCTTAGGGTTCCACCTTTAGTCCAATATCTCCGGCATGATTTGCAGAAGTAGCGAGGCTGAGTGAGACTGTAGTTGTTGTAGTAACAAAACTTTGTGTTTGTTGAGTCGCAACGTGGACATCTCAGAGCTAGCTCCGGTGGCTGTGGCCTTGTCGCCGCCGCTGCAGTCGCCGGAGAAGGTTTCTTCTGATCGTTATCTAACTGTGTTGGGTTTGATGGATATGATAGTCCCATGGCTTCTCTTGCTTTGTTATAATTCCCAAAAACATCCTTTAAAAGAAAAAAACAACACATGAAGATTCTAATTTAAACAAACAAAACCTATCAAGATTTTAGAAATTGTGGATCTTAAATTGTAGTATACCTGTTGCTGTAACAAATGATCCATAGGAGCTGAATCTGAGAAGCTGCTTGAAGATTATTATATGAGTGTGAGTCTTAAATTGTAAGAAATTCAGATTGTTTCTTGAAATCAGAGAGAATGATGGATATGAGTAGAAATTAAAAGTGAAGCAAAAGGACAAGCCAAGCATATGTATATATACATGGGAATGTGGGAGGAGAGAGATACACAATTGTTGTTGTGGCCTCGTTCTCATATTATTAGTTTAATATTTTACACAATGGTCTGAAGAATAATGTGAACCAATTCGGAACGTGATTTGGAACAGACATAAAGCCGCCGTTTATTAAAATTTTATAATGTGAACAAAATTTTACATTTGGTAGCCTGTGGAAATTAGTATAACCTAATAATGTTTTTATCCCTTCATATAATGTTTTAAGACTTGTTAAAAATACTACTTGAAAGAAGGTTATTAATTTTATTGGTGGCAAAAAATAATGTTTTGGATCATTTTGATATCTAAAATTTGAAAATGAATAAGTATGAAATCTATTTCCTATTACAAAATTTTGTTAATCATCTAAGACTAAGAGCATCTCCATTAAAAAGTTGTCAACTAGGATATCTCAAACTAGAAAAATAAATAAATAAATAATAATACTAATATTTTAATAAGTGAGTATCTCAAATAATTGAGAAACTCACTTAAAAATTTCTCAACTATTTGAGGTACTCACTTATTAAAATATTATTATTTTTGTTAGATACCCAATTACCCATGTTGAGACTTTGATGGAGGTGCTTTAACATTGACTTTATAATCTCATAAAAACAACAACTCTTACTAATCAATTGTAGTGTTATGAGTAAAGCTATAATACTATAACCACATCAAAACTTGAGAACTATGGAACTTTTGTAGCTTAAAGTCTACAACGACGATAGTCCGAATATAATCACTAATTAAGCTTGCTAGATCACTCCACAATAATGTATCCGTCAATTTCTTTAAGCGGTCAAATATATATAAAATGATGAGTTGCAATCGTTATCAATAATGTGAAATCGGATATATTTGATTAAGATGAATAGTAACCGTACGATGATGGGTGAGAGATGATGTTCGACGTCGGATTCCCACGCACTCAACTTCTTTGTCATTTCTGTGTTTATGTCCCAAGTCCGTCGACTTGTCACCACGAGGGTCCCATACTCATCGCAATGTCTTGTTCTTCCTTATGGACCCTGCCTTCCTTCGTACTAGAGGATTGGACAAAAATATGTGATTTTCTATTTCCATTAGTCGTATATATATATGAGTACATTCTAATTCGATGTTTAAATCAAAAGCAAGTGTATAACTACTAAAATTTGTGTAGTTGGTTTTTTAGACCATCCGCAGTGGTGTAAGTGTGAGGGAGAGGTGTAAAATTTTTTTATTATTATAATTTAAAGTGAGAGAGAAAAGAAAGAGAAAGAAAGAGAGAGATAGAGTGGCTTACACCCGAGTGTAAACTTACACCCGGGTGTGAAGAGAGAGATAACTTTTACATTATTTTTGTATTTTAAAATAGATATACTCCACGCAAGGATACACTACTGCGGATGTCCTTAGCCTGTGATTTAATAGGATTTGTGAATTGTAAAACGCATAATTCTCTGTTGAGATAATGTCTTAAGCCTTGTTTCTTTTTATTGAAAATTTACTAAAGAGATTTTAAATTTGTCCTCCACGCTCCCATTGCCTTAACTGTTTTCTTTTTCCCAATATAAAAAACACATATATTTCAAAATTAAGAAAATATTGTCATTGCTGTCAAAAAGAAAAATATAATGTCATCTTGGACCAACACTCTTTATTTGATAGGACCACAAATGTTTCTATTTTTGTCAAGACATATTGGGCTACAATTTTTTGTTCCTTCTAAATTTATGCTCTATTTTACTTTATATAATTTGTTGAGCATAACTGTCAATGATTTGTTAAATAGAAATATAATTATAATCTGAAATCTAAATTTAAAAAAATGTGGATATAATACATTTTTTTAGTTACATTGTTTTAAATATAATCATAGCTATTTTTGGTGCAAAAATTAATCATATATATATATATATATGTATATATAAAATCATAACTATATCTGTTAATATATAGAAGACATGATGATGAAGTAAAATAAAGAATATGCCGGACAATGTGTAGCTCATGATGTGCTGCATTATCCGATGGGGATCTAAAGTTCAGAGAGACACAAATCACACTACCACATCGGTTTTCGGGAAAGAGACTTCTATGAAGACCGAGATTTGGTCTAAGGACCTTATATATCCACACAAAACATCATACCTACAATATATTATATTTTTTGCTAGATACCCATGTTATATACTATAGTATACGATTTTAAGATAAACCTTGTGTCGGTTTGACAAAAAAAAAAAAAAAAAAGATAAACCTTGTCTCGTGGAGAGAGAAAATGAGTAACCCATGTTATTATCATAATAGGATCGTTACTTGTTACTCTAGTGAATTTTGTTTTGTTTTTGGTACTACTTAGTGGAAAACATGTTTCTTTCTTTACTACGAAAACGTAAATGTGTCAATGGAAGTAGCTAGAGACGAATCAATCATCCATAAATCTCACTTACTACACTTTATCTTTCATTTCATGTTTGATAGGATTGGAAAAAAATCATTTTATTATTACCTATTCCCACCAGGAAAATAGTGATTCATTCATTCGTTCTTTCTCTTTTTTACAACAATTTAGTGATCCATTCACAAACAATCATTGGTCTCCAAATATAATTGATGATCATTATATGTATATTTCTCTTTGGACCCTACCTACTTGTCGCTCCCAAATTTTATCAAAATAATGTTGACCATCTTTAAATTTTAAGCTCGTTTAATGTAATTAATTTCTGTTTATTTAAAAATATTTATTATAGCACTAACAGTTCAGACACCTTTTAATCATTCAGTTTACTAACAGCGAACTAGAGAAACCTAACCATAAATCGTCCCATCACTTGGTTTATCTTATTCAATTCAGTTCATACCAAAACGAAACGACGTTAGGCCAAAATTTTGATGATCACCAAACTTTTAAACAGCCAAGAACGTAATTCACAAGAATTGGCAGGTTTAAAAGACAAATCTACACAGGAAAATCAAACTGATTTATAAATCTTAACATAGACCAATTTTCGAAAGATGTGGAGATGAAGAAACAGGAATGAGAGTGACATAACATGAATCTTCCATTCAAAATCATCAATTCAGGAATTTTTTATAATGTCTATATAATAACTGGAGTGGTGGGACCACTGGAAAATAGGATTGGAAGAAAAAGACATTGAGTTTTGGGTTGACCAGTCAAAGTTGTAATATTTTCAGTTGCTTTATAGTGTGTCTTAAGACAACAAGTGACAAAACTAGAATTTCATGGGCAATAAAAAGAAGTTAAAGCAGATCGTATTGATAAGAGAGCTCTTCTGTCATATATATGAATCATATTGCAATCTATCTCGACACGATGGTATCAGTAATTTTTTATTATAGTTTATAGAGTGATCGTTAGTATAATTTTTGTTTATCGTAAGTCGTAACACCCCAAAAAGAACACTTTTTAAAAATTCCTATCCGACCTAATGCTAATTCGGATGTCTAATCTACAACTTTTGATACATCCGAAGTGAATACTTTTTTTTTTCCGAAGTGAATACTTATAATTTCATTAAAATGTGATATATTTAATTCTGATTTCTCTTAGATGATTAATTGTACCGTTGGTGTTTGGTTTCATGGTCTAAGCAATTGATGAAGTCGAAAAACTTTATTACTACTTTTGATTAAATCAATGACTGCATCAAGTTGGTCCATCTCATAATTATGGTTCAAATTAAAAAAAAAAAAAATTTAGTACACTACAAATTTTAAGATTAACGAGAATAATAATGACTAAACTAACGTTAAAATTCCTGATACGAACAACTTTGAGAAATACCAAACTTGATATAATTGGAACAATGATTGTTTGTCTTCTATTTTGCACCAATGCTAGGAAACAAGAGATGGCCACGAAATTTGTAAGAAGAAATTGTATATATATGAAACTCAAACTGAATCATTTTTGTGGAATTTTAAAGTACTTTAATTAACAGGTAACGTCACAACTTAGGTCATATATATACGTGATTGGAGTACAATTTTTTTCTAAAAGAAAATACTTAAAATGTAATTTGGATAGTATCCTTGATGAACTACCAATAGTACCTACATATGACAAGTGAAGCAAATGAGAAACCCTAATTTCTGAAATAAACGGTAGTAGTAGAATATAGCAAGAAATAAGAAAAACCGGAATCAACGACAGAGTGATTGGCCGGCGGTAAAGTGGGACCCAGATGTCGGCTAATGGGATGACACGTGGCGGAATGAGAAAGGAATAATTTTGGAGGAAATCGAGGAAAGAGGGTAGAATGATAAGTGGTCGCAGCCTCCTGATTAGGTTTTGCTTGGCATGTGCTGTCTCACTCACAGTCAGTAGTGTTTCAATTTGAAAACTTTCACCTTTTTTTTTCTTTACTAAAATCATAGCCAAATCTATCTATTTCCAAATCATCTTTGATAAAATAAAATTATACAACCAAATTTTATGTTACTCTAGTTTGCTTGTATAGTTTTATACTCAAATAGGAAGAGAAACTACTGTCTAAAATACTATTTAATAAACTAGTTTTTTATAATCATTTTTCACTAAATACAATGTTATGAAAAGTATTCAGTTATGCTTTCATTATTTTTAATTAATTGATATTAATAAATCGTAGATTTCAAGAGGTAGTGATTAACTATTTCAGATTACCATTGGTTAATAGTTTATTAAGAAAAGATAAATAAAAATAAATAATTAAATAATGATTGTTTATTAAAATATGTGAAATCTCTAGAAAATCAATCTTTTAGGAACAGAGGGAGTATTTAATAAGCTAGTTTTTTATAATCATTTTTCACTAAATACAATGTTATGAAAAGTATTCAGTTATGCTTACTATGAACTGTTTATTGTTATTGAGTTTAATATTTACTATATTTGACTACAAAAAGAAACTCTGTTCTGTATACATACAAGTTAAAGAAAAATGGGGAAAACGGTCTATTTCCCCCCAAGAACTATCGCATCATAACAGATAGAGCCCAAAACTGTACTCCGGTTCTAATATCCCTGAAATGAAACTTTGAGGTCTAATTCACCCCGAATCGGAAGTTCACTATCTAAATGTCTCCATGTCTGGGTTTCGTCGGTTCGGTGCGTTGACCCGAGATCAAACCAGATTTTGGTCGTAACTTAACCAAACAAAATCCGATTCCATATTTTAACCCGACCCACTAATGCTTTTAAACCCCAAACTTGAAATCCGCAAAATTCAAGAACCCTAAATTCTAAAATTTTGTAACCCAGAAATCGAGTTGCTGCAAGATGAGCAATGTGTCCGTGAGTTCGTCGGGATCTACAGGTCCTCGTGGAAGAGGCAGAATTGTCGGGGTGCCAAAGAGATGTTGGTGCGGAGAAGAGATTGTGGCTCTAATTTCAAAATCCGATTCGAATCCTTGCCGGAGATACTATCGTTGTGGTTTTGCTGCTAAACATAGGGTAATTTCATGCTTGTATTTCAACTGTTTTGTATTGTATCTTGTTGAAGATTATGCTAATGGACCAATGACTTTTAATTTGTAGCTAAAGAATGATGAACACACGTTCAAATGGGTTGATGAAGCTTTGCTCAATGAGATAGATACATTGAAAGAAAAGAATGGTGAACTTGAGCAGGAGCTTAAAAAGGTTAAGACAGAGAGTTTGGAGATTGAGAAGATCGTTTGCGAGAAGGTCCAAATGAAGATAGAGAAGGAGATATTTGAGAAAGTGGAAGATGCTTTATCTGAAGCCAAAGGAAGCACTAAGAAGATGATGATTGTCTTAGTGATAGGATGTATAATCATGATTGGATTCAACAAATTAGTCGGATGAACCATGGGATCCCATGAACCATTGATCACATCATTGTAGTTGTTGTATTTTGAATGTTGTGATTAAGCTAATGGAGTTTGTAGTTTGGATTTATGATTAAGCTAATGGAGTTTGTAGTTTGGATTTATGACTAAGAGAATGTTATTTGTTTTGTATCAAGACAATGGTTGTTGTCTTGTATTAAGAGAATGGGTTGGTTTGGATAAAGAGAATGGCTTTGGTCATTCTGTGTTTTTACGAATTGGTCATAACAGAAAACAAAACAATCAAATGCAAGTTAAGAGAAACCAACATTCTTTAAATCATTCATTCTACATCCATCCATCCGAAGAAACAAACATTCAAAAGGTTTAGAAAACAGAGGGATACACAAGTCATATGTGATCGAAAATAAGAATGAGACAACCACATTTGTGCCCTACATCTACTTAGCTATTACTCAAGCTTGAGTGAGTGAACCTTGACTTGGTTCAGCTTGAGAAGAGTGGAAAACATCTTGAGAACCCTGCCAAACAAGATCACATGTTGTCAAATTGGACACAAAACAAAACAAATAGCAGAAAAAGAACTAATGACACAAAACAAACCTTATCTTTCTTGTGATGCCTAGCATTGTGATCAGCTGTCCCACAGACACGACAATGCATGATCCTTTTCTTGGTCTTTGGTGCCTTCTTAGTAGGAGACTCATTGAAACCCTTCTTCCTCTTCTTATCCTTCTTTGTCATCTCCTTATCCTTCTCTCCTTCTGGTGGTTGTGGTATATGCACAGGAGGAGCATTAGTCTCAGGCCAAAACTTAGGACCTCTCACACACCATCAGTGTAGTTTTTTTTCCAAGTAGAGGTCCTGAACCAATGACACACGTAGTCCTCTGGTGCAAGCTTCTTGTTCAGAATTACTCCATAAGCATGCTCACACGGGATGCCACATATCTGCCACTTCTGGCATGTACATGTGTAGCTCTTCAAGCACACATGATGATAATCACCACCATGCCTGACTTCATACATCCCATTGGTGCTTGTAGACACCTTTGCCACATAAGCAACCTTGTGTTCCTTAGCCAGAAATAATGCAACATAAGGAGTGCAGCTCCCTGCAAAAAAAGAGATTAAAAAGCTTTAGATATCTCAAAACAGACCCAAATTCATAGCAAGTATACAAAAAAATCAGAAGCTTTACCTGTGTGAGTATGAGATTCAACTGGCCTCTTTGCAATCCTCACCATAGCAAGTCTTCTTACAGTCTCTAACATAGCCAAAAATGGCTTTTCTCTTGCCTTGTTCAAAGAGCCATTGAAAGACTCAGTAAAGTTATTGTCCACATCCTCACAGTAGTTGCCTCTCTTCTGGAATGCCCTGCACCAACTCATTGGATTTGTCTTCATGATGTCATTGAAGACGACTGTGTCATAGCAGAAGATCCTCTCTAGATTATGCTTATAATCTTTCTCATTATATGCCCATGCCAAATCCCATAACAGTGGCTTCATGCGGGTTTTACTTCCATGATTCTTCTTCAAGTTCCCGTATATATGTTGAACACACATCCGATGCTCTATGTTTGGCAACTCAAGTTGAACACCTTTGATCAAACCCTGAAATCAAGAACAAACCAATATATCAATACCACAGAATTTGAAACAAAAGGAAACAAAAAGAAACAAAAGGAAACAAAAGGAAACAAAAGAAAATAAAAGAAACTGAAGATACCTTTTGCCTATCTGAGAGCATGATGAAGCCTTCACCATCACCTAATCCTAAGTCTTTCTTCAAATTCTTCACAAACCAAACCCAATTCTCTGTATTCTCCACTTTAACCACTCCCCAAGCTACAGGATAGATCTTGTTATATATTAGCATCCCTGCCTAATGCTACCAACAACTGACCCTTTACCTTATTCTTCAGAAAACATCCATCAATGCCAATAAGAGGCCTGCAGCTCTCCTTCCAAGTCTTTCTTAGGCTATCAAAACAGACATAAAACCTATTGAACATGTCTTCACCTTCCTCATTGGTCAGACAATCCACTTCTACATGTGAATCCGGATTTGAATCAAAAATCTCAGCAGCATAGTCTCTTAATCTTGCAAACTGCTCATCATACTCCTTCTCAATCCATTGCCTTGCCTTCTTTCTCGCAGCCTGACATTGATTCCTAGTGACAGATATCTTCCATTGTTCCTTTATCAGTTCTTCAATCTTAGCTGGCATGTAGAATTCCGGATTATCCCTAATCTTATCAACGAATAACCTAGCTATATGTGGCATCTTAAACATCTCACACTCCCCATTTGGGATGCAGCTATGATTATCTACAAACTTCCTAATCTTCCACATGTTATCTTTACGAAGAATCGCGGCATAAACTTGCCATTCACACCGTACTCCTTCCTCCTTACCATCGTTACCAATACATTTGAAGCCAATTTTATCATTGTCATACCTGTACTGCTTCAGATTGCATCCTGTCCTCAGAGCATAATCAGTGACAGCCTCCTTGAACGCATCTCCACTGAAGAAAGTTTGCTTCTGGTACAAATGACCATCACCTCTCCTTATATGAGTATGAAATCTCTCAGGACCATCGCCATTCTCTTCAGCATCGCTCTCTGGGTACACATCATGGCGAATCAGAGGTTCGTCACTCCACTCATTCAACATTTCTTCGATGTGAAATTGGTCTCTATCTTCAGCTTCAGGATCGACATCACCAATATCCGGGTCACCAACAACTACAGACATCCTTCGATTGCAGAGATTGGAAGCTTCGATCACTCAAATTTTCTCTCTAGGGTTCGTCGGAAATATTTGGGGATTTCTTTTGATTTCTGATTTTAGGGTTTGTGTTTTCGATTTTGGGGTTAAATCGGGGTGGGTTTTGGTTAAGTTAGTGAAATCGGGTTGAATTTGGGTATATTAGGGTTTAATCTGGTTAATAAAACATTTAATTGGTTTAGCATTGGGTTTTGGTTACAGTAAACCGATTAAACCCAGACTCGTGTGGTTGTAACTCTCGAACATTTGATTCGGGGGTAAATAAGAAGTGAACTTCCGATTCGGGGTGAATTAGACCTCAAAGTTTCATTTCAGGAATATTAGAACCGGAGTAAAGTTTTGGGCTCTATCTGTTATGATGCGATAGTTTTTGGGGGGGAAATAGACCGTTTTCTCAGAAAAACGAGATCCTCTAATCTCATGTAGCATTATTGCTCTTTGAATTATAAGTACTATTTTTGCATAATTTTAGTTTTTTATTTTGGCTGAAAAAACCTGCATGCTTATTTTAACATGTAGTCCCCTCTCCTAGTTGATAACACAAACCAGAGACGTGTATAAAATAGAATAAAAAGAAGATTTTAGGATCGGATTAGAGATTTGAGGCGCAATTTCCAAAAGGGACCCGCATAATATTCTTGCCTCCATCTTCAAGCAAAGCATCAAAGCGTAGATTCCCATGCAGCAACTCTCTCTCTTTTTTATTTTTTTTTAAATCTTCGGAGCTTTCTTTTGTTTTGTTTCCACTTTAGTGAAAATGTTTCTCGATTTCAGAAAATGGATTCGTTTTCACCATATATCTTTTGTTTTTCTTTATTCATTCCTTCATTATGTGCTCTAACGCTAACATATCGATCTAGTTCTTTTTTAGAAAGTGTTTTTTTTTTCATCTATAACTAGCTAGTTCCTCAAAAGTAAATTTATACTATATGTTTTCAATTCTTAATAAATGTTCAGTTTAAATGTACTTTATTATAATATATATTTACAAAAAATATCATCTCAAATGAAATCTACTACTCACAAGTCACAAATAATCATATATCTTGGTTAAAAAGTAAATACGTTTATGTGAGGTTTTGTTTTTTTTGCTAAGACTTTTATGTGAGATTATGTATGAGTTTACTGGAAAGTATTTAAGAGAATGATTTTGATCACTTTTAAAACTTTGTTCTATAATACCATTTTTGTTTGGTAAATTTTATCCGCAACTGTGATGTAGAAAACAAAAACAGTTTCAGCAGTTTACAGATATTTTTTTCGCTTTTACAGTAGATTTTAAAAAAGTAAGTATTTTGTCATGACATTTTTAAAAAATGATATCATGAGTACTCATGACGTAGACGCGCGTCACTGGTTCGCGTGATGTTTCATATTGCACCGTGGGCCTATATTAACTATATCACACCAAACAAAATTGGGCCTACACTCACCAGGCAAATGGGCTCAAATAAAACAGAGCAGAACCGCTGATTTCAATAACCGGTGAAAATATCAAATGTTTTATTTCCGGTCAACAGTTAAAATAATCCAACCGGAATATCTACCACATTCAATAACCATTTCTCATTTACTCGCACCCTCAGACATCAACCTCTTGATCAGCCCCAATATCTCTTCTCTCAGATGATTAACCAAATCAGGTAAAGTCTCCTTCACATTAGTAAACCACAGCTCATCCCGATTCTTCATTCCTCCAGCGCTGAACCATTCGCATATAACCCGAGCGATAGCAAGAAGGAAAACACCGCAGTCGTACCCGTTCTTTTGCTGCGGTGTATCAGTGCATTCCTTGTATGATGCATCTCCATTAGATACAAACGGCGAAACCGCCTTGAAGAGATCTTTTGCGCTCCATTTATTCACTCCCATGAAGCTATCGTGATGGACAAACGTGTTGGCCTCTTTGTAGTACACAAGTAAGCTCCAATGTAATCCGCCTTCTGCTACCTCGACATTTGTATTGTCGTTTACAGGGAATATCAGGAGGTCTTTGTCGCGCAAATTAAGGGGTTTCACGAAATCTTTGAGGTATTCAGTGTCGGGGCAGTTTGAGATCCAGAAAGCAATGGAGGGAGGGATTAGTGAGATGGTAGGGGAACTGTGAACTGTGGATAAGAAGCTTAGGTAGAACTCGATAACACGATCGTTTAGAAAATTGGGTCCGTTTAGGATGTCCAAATCTGATCTCCTGAGGACAACATCTTCATAGCTGAGTATCTTGTCGTCACCAGAAGTATTTCCCATAGCGTATACTGAAAATCTAGGAAATCTGCAATATACCAAAATACAATTTCTTAAGCCAATTATAAAATGTGAAACATGTTCTTGATTAAGTGATCATAAGGTTCAAAAAGCGGAATTGCTTAGTCAATAAGGAACCTTGTCTTAGCTTAAGCTAGAATTGCATCTTGTTCATTCTAACTACGAGCAAGAACGTTATCAGTAACATGGAATCTTAATGTCTAGCATGAAGGCTAACTAGAAAAGGCTATTGATGAGCACAGGACAATTCCCAGAGAATACGTAAACGTCATCAGTTTGATTCAATCAAAAATATAAATCACCTAATTGCATCTACCCATATGCTCAAGAAAGTATTAATCATGCTTAGCGTGATTAACACAGGCATATTATATACATCAAAATTTCGGTTAGGCATTTTATCGAACAGTTTGAATGCATCAAAAATTGTTCTTAAAACATCAACAAACAAGGATCAAAATTCTCCGAACATATACACATCCAAATAAAAGCAGTGCTTCTCAAATTTCTATGGAAACAAAGACTCTATCAGCGGAAAGAAACTTCCTAAAGATTCATTCACAGTATATCTGGATTTCAGCAGGAAAAAAAAAAAACAGATAAGTTATCAATCACCTGAAAGATTCAGCTTAGTATTCCAGCAATCCGCCGATAGGTTTATCGCGAGAACCCAGCATGAATGAAGAGGAGGATACAAAAAAGTAAAAACTGGGGAAAACGAATTGTAAATATGATATTGGGCCCATAAACTCAATTTGGGCCGAAGTTTCGTTCGTATCAGTATCGTCGGTTGACCTGACTTGAAATGACGATTATACCCTTCTTATTCCATGGAATTTACGATTTCCCATCATCAACTACCGGAGAACGACCTCCGTCGCTGCCCGCTGTGTTAGGTGAAGCTTTATCGGTCGTTGTAGAAAGTGATCGAAAGAGCTAGACGTTTCACATAATTTTTTGGGAAAGATTTTCTCGGAATAATCTTTCAACAGTAGCTCCGGTTCTCTCTTCAGCTCGATAATTCCCGGTTAACTCATACGGCCTAACTCAAATTCGTATTAACAGGCTCAACATGGCACTTGTGGGCCATGAACCGTCTATCATGGGCCGTGATTTGGGGACTGTTTAATTTCTCATATAATTTATAAATCGATTCGTGGGAAAATTCGAAAACATTTGTTCATCTGCTCTTTGGCAAATCTACCTCTTCTGGGTAAGATCGACAACGATTTCTCAGAGTTTAGAGATTTCTTTCCACTGAATTTTCTCATACTTGAGAAATAGGCTTAAGTAGTAGTATAATGCGTCCAGTGTTCTGTATCAGTTGTGGCTCTCATCTTGGCTTGTGCTTTCCATCAAATTCTTCAACACCTTGAATTGGTTTTTGTTCTAGTTTTGGTGTTTCTCATTGTGGTTCTTTTTTCACACAAAAAGGCAAAGATGATGATACTGTGATATGCAGTGAAGGAAATTTCTACATCAATAGGTGATGGTCCATTTGATGCACCAAGAAGATCTATATCTTTTTCACACACTGAAGATTGATGGTTTCAATCAAATGCAGGTTTAAGCTCCATGGACCACCAGACGGAAGCGATAATGAGACGAGGATGAATAGCGTGTGGTTGAAGAATGCAGAGGCAGGGTTTATACATTCTCTGTTTCTTCTCTTTTTTCTTTGCAAATTCCTTTTCTTAAGTGAATTAGTCTTCACAACCTTTTTCTTTGCTCCAGTTTTTTTACCCGGGGGGTAAAAGACTTGACTACACAAACCATATATGAATTAGAACGACTTCAAAGACTTTTGTGATGTGAAAAACAAAAAAAAAATTAGCAGAAGTTATTATCACTTTATTCAAAGCTCTTTAGTTGTTGTTTTCCTTTTTTACAAACGAAACCGACTTAATTTGGTTTTCCTGGCTAAAATTATTAATTCTACTTTTTGGTAGAACGTTGTAGATTACAAAAATTCAACTTATTTCCATTTTTTTCAGATAAATTATTATTAGTAAAATCATAATAGTTACGAAAATACAAGAAAAAAAGGAAATTCCACCAAATAAGTTTCCTTTTCCTAGTAGTAATCTGACTTGTTGTAACTAGAGAAACAAAAGCCCTAACTTCTATAAATACTATAAGCATCACCACAGATCTTACGCACTCCCATTCACAAGCAGGGCCGGCCCATGGGTATGGCCCATGAAGCAAGGGCTTTAGGCATCAAATAATTATAAGTAGTTTTAGGGGCATCAATTTTTAAAATGTTACTGTGGTCTAGTGGTTAGATTGAAGTCTTTTGTTGTACAGGTCACGGTTTTGAATCCCATACATGTTAAAACTTGTATTTTTTTTTTATAACAGCTTTTGTTAATGGGCCAAATTTTTTTTTGCTTTAGGCACTCAAATAGTTTGGACCGGCCCTGTTCACAAGTCTCTCATACTTCTCCAAAATCACACAAATTAATATTAAACCCGTTTCAAGAGTAATTTCTGTAGATCAAGAGATAACATTAATGGCAGTCGCCGATAATTCCTTTTTAATGTCGACCATGTTCAATGCTTCACCATACCCTAAAGG
Source organism: Arabidopsis lyrata subsp. lyrata (assembly GCF_000004255.2). Taxonomy (NCBI): domain Eukaryota; kingdom Viridiplantae; phylum Streptophyta; class Magnoliopsida; order Brassicales; family Brassicaceae; genus Arabidopsis; species Arabidopsis lyrata. The sequence goes on along the minus strand of NW_003302548.1, from coordinate 19,450,688 downwards.
AATTTCCGGTTACATTCCTCCTCCAGGTTTCGCCCCAGGCGCCTCCGCCACGCCCTTGCACACAGCTCTGTTCAACCTAATGACTGACGGAGAAGCTGTGTCTTACTTTAGGGAGATGATCTCAAAGTCAGACAAAACAGTGCTTCAGAGGATGGCGTCGTTGCTGACGTCAGACTCCGATTACTTCATGGCGATCGTCACAAACAAGTACGGCTCGAGACGCGTGCAAAAGCTCCTCGGGAAATCAGATGAGGTGGACGCGTTCTTCTGTGCCGCTATCTTACGCCGCTTCCTCCACATCACGACCGACAAATACGCATCCTACGTGACGATACGAGGCATGGTCGTTTTCGACAAGGAGATGAAAAAGCCAATGTACGAGCACATTCTCTACCACGCTCTCGACATAGCGTGTGACCAACACGGCTGCATCGCACTCAACGATATCATAACCGACGCTGACGATCCTTACTACAGAGATCAGCTACTAGACTTGGTCGCATCCAACGCTCTCTGTCTAAGCAACGATGCTTCAGGGAACTTTGTGGTCCAACATGTGCTTACACTGTACGAGTTGCGTTGCATTCACAACATCGCGGTTAATCTTTTTGGCCATTGCATTGATCTCTCGTTTAAGAAGTATGGAAGCTACATCGTGGAGAAGCTTTTGGAGGCGGAGGAGTCAATGCTTGTGGTGGTTGTGGAGCTTTTGGATTGCGATGGAGACACGTTGATGAGGCTGGCGAGGAATGAGTTTGGGAATTTCGTGGTGGTCAAGGCACTGAGATTCACCAAGGCGATGTCTAAGATTGATCTGTTTTGGGGTTTGGTGCAGAAGCTCATGCCTTTTATCCATCTCTTGCGTAGATCTCACGGAAGCAACATTGCAAGCATCTTGGACTCATTTAGGCTTCGTTGCTGACTATGATAACTGTGTATTGATGTCTCAAACTAGGTACAAGACTTAAGATTCATTTACTAATTTGAATAAGAAAAAATCAGAGACACAACAGAGTACGGACCAACCCAATACCAGTCTGGAAACAGAGCCCCGGAGGGGTTTATTATGGTGGTAGTTGTTATCATGTTTGTCCTAATTCTATATATGGTCTAATATTATGTAAGTACAATAGCATTCTTAAGAAAACTCGGCACACAATATGGTCCCATCTATTTTTTCTTTCTTTTAGCGTTTATGTTTTATGGCAAAAACGTTTGCTAAAAAAAATCAGACGTTTGCCTTTACCACAATGGTTCTTCTCCTACACGGCTACACGAATATCTATGACACGAACTTCACTCATTCGTTCTGACTTTAGTTTCTCCTTTCGTGGTTTTGTGTTCATTATCTCTATCCGCTGAAAACCATTTCCTATGTCCGAGTTTAAACTGAGAAAAAAAAAAAAAATGTCCCGAGTTTAAACTAAATTTTGATTTTTGAGGGTTAAGAATTAAGATTGATCTTTCAATCCCACTTAAGAATCTCACTAAGCTTTTCTCCTTGTTAAATCAATTCTATATTACATTCTTTCTTCAATCTGAAGTAAGTTTCATATGACATTTTGACCAACATTGGCAAGAACCCAAAGAAAGATTTTTATTTCCTATAACAATTTGATGTTTCATAGAATACTTTTCAAAAGCTATACTGGTTTTTATAACTAAATTCATTTACAACTTTATATCAGTGTTCAAGAAAGCGCTAGGCGCTAAGCGGGCGGTGACCCAGTGCCTAGCGCCTAGAACGCCTAATCGGGGCCTAGGCGATTTTTTAGGCGGTTTAGATGTTTATAACATAATACATTATAAATATGATATTATATATAAAAGTTATATAAAATATCAATATAAAACTAAAAATTATGAAATTATAAACAAAAACTAGATAAAATATTTATTTATATTTATATTAAATAATATATAAATATTTATAACTATATATATAAATAAAACTCTAATTGAAATTGAAAAAATACATTAAAACAAGATCTATGTAATTTTAGGCGGTCAAGGCGGTTATCTAGGCGTCGAATGAGAGCGTAGCGCCTAGTCGGGGCCTAGGCGACCGCCTAGACCGCTTTTTAGAACACTGCTTTATATAAAGAAAAAAAATCAAAGGCACACCTTCTACCTCTGTTATCGTTGGACCCTCAAAATTTGCCAGAATTCCGACCAAACCAATCATCAGCAGAAATCAAAATCTATCCAAGCACCCAAACATTAACATCTCTGCTCCTGCAAAAGAGAACATATTTAGTACTGACATATACTACTATCGAAACGAATGGATAAAACCAAAATCACACATTATAGAAGAAAATGATTCAGTACCTTTCAAGTTCAAAAACGCTCTTGGGAATCTATGTTAGGGGCCTGCATCTTTGGTATGAGAACTGGTCCTATATGCACAGCCGTATGACTTTTCCAACACTTGGGAATTGAGATTAACCCAAGCAAATCCAACAACGCAGAAACCTCTCTTCATGCCAGAATCAAATCCCATAGGTCCTGTTATACACATCTCCGGGACTTGGAATCCGGAATTTCGGTTCTTCATAACCATTGTTGTAGAAGCTCCCATTAAAACCCAGCCGTTCATTCCTACGAAGATCGGCCATGCCTATACTGTTCACACTTTGCCCTTCATTCCACTTATCCCAGTGACCATTAGGCAAGATTGAATTCGCAGATGGTTGTTGCCTTGAGAGCTGTGAGAAAGGAGATAAGCTACTTCCCTGTGTTTGATCCATTAGCCTTGCGCTAAATCCATAAGGATCGTTAAGTGAAGGAGATAAGTTTCTGAGATCATGATGAAACCCATTAACTTGTTGGTGTGCAGCAGACAGAGACTGCTGTCTCAACATATGGAGCCCTGTTTCGTGTTCAAAAGAATTCAGTTGTGATGAGAATCCTGATCTCAGATCCAAGTCTGCATTTACCAGCCCTCTTCCAACAGCTAGAATTGCAGGATCCACAAAGTCAATATCACTTGCACCATTTGAATTACCAACTGGAGGTGGTACTTGATATGCATTCCTCAATAAGGATGTAGAGTCAAGAAATCGAGTTCCTACGATACAAGTGGACAATAGTATTAGTCTCTAGCATCATCCGCACTCTATGCTACCCCAAAATAAAAGAAAAGAATACCTAGTGCGGTATCTGAAGATAGGCCCACTCTTTCATGTGAAGAGAAGCCAGGAGGAGGTAGCCTGTTGGGAGCAGAAAATCCTGGCGGTGCAGAAACTTGGGGTCGTGAAACTGCAATAAGACAACAGAAAAGAGAAATTGGAAATGTAGCAGAAAATATCCAAACAAGAAATAACAGAAAGCATAAACTATAACTACTAACCAGGATTTTTGTGGGAAGAGAATAAAGGACTAGCAGCAAAGTTATCCAATCCACCAGCGTAGTTTGAAGCAAATCCATTTAGACTCCCGAGATTATTTCGATAGATATCTCGGCTCACAACAGACTCCTGAATAGGTTGATCTCTTGATAACTGCCCATAAATGCTATGGTTCTCACTGTCATATGCTTGATTACTAGATTCTTCATACCGTGCAAAAGAAAATCTAGACTGGTTGTTATGTTGCTTTAGGAGGTTTGAAGGTTTAAGAGTACTAGATCGCTGATCAACTTCACCGAGTAACTCTGCCAAATTGTGGGGAGAAGTCAAGGATTCATCCCATGGATCAAAATCGAGTGACAAAATGTTTGAAAGTATAGGATCCTCTGCATTGTTGACTTTGTTCCTGTCTTCATTAGCAAACAGAGAGTGCTCCACACTGGACATGGATCTCTCACCAAATCCATTTGGAAGATGCAATCTATCACTGCCGCTATCCAAAGAGGACCTCAAATTTGAATCGTTCACACCTGCAATTTCACAAGGCAGGGAAGAACGAGAAGCCATATGATTTGTATCCAAACTGGAACTTGACAAATTACACAGAAACCGCGAGTGGATAATATCCTCTTCAGGGTGATGCCGCTGGCTATCAAATGATAATATTTCCTCCTCTTGCAATTTTGAGCTTCCTTGCATCTGCGATTGCAAATCTGATCTCCAATCCCACTCTGGCCTTGTGCGGGGGACCCTATCCTCTAACGGGATAGCTTTCTTATCAGTGTCTATAGAACTATTCATCCTACATTGCTCTAAATGTGGCAACTTTGATACTTCATGACCAGGTTGTCTAATAGAACCTTGATCACACTGACTACCAATCGCCATTGTAATATCAGGACGTTCATCCCTACAATTCACAGTTATCCCCATGCGTGCAACACCGTCCGACAAGTTGTTTACAGTAGGAACATCTTCTATAGCTTCATTTACATCATCAAACGAGTTCACAGTAGCTGAAGGCTCGTCAATGTCTCTGCCACTGTAGGCTGAAGGCTGGTCAATGTCTCTGCCACCGTAGGAAGAGTCTACTGAACTGGATAAACGATTGCTAGTAGGATCTCTGTCAGGTGAGGTAGTTCTCTCGGACACAGAAACCACAACATTATGCTGCAAGGGCTTCAACACGCTAGTTTTGACTTTGTCCATAACCATTTGGCTTTCTTTTTTGCGAGATGGTCTTTTAAGAATGTCACTAGAGGATACAGGCCCATGAGCTGCGTTTGCAACAACAGCAGAAAAGGGTAAGGTTCCATTTACCGATGTTGATCTTTGTATATCAGAAGATCCATTTGAGGTAACTGAAGTTGCTAAAGAATGATGTGTCCCCCTGCAATAGAATTACCTATTTTATTAGATTGACCAATCAAAAGACTGCATAAAAACTATCAAGTGAAAACTTACCATGACGCTGCAGCAGGAAGAGCAGTGGATCTGCTAGAGCTCCCACTCCCACTAGGCGGAGAATACCTGGGAACACTTGTTGCACTCTGCACACAGGAAATAAGCTAGTCATGCCACATCATCAAGTTAGTCACCAACTAGGAATAAAAAATACAAAAGACTTCAGATGTGGATTATATGGTAGTTGATTTGGGGCCTCTTAAGGCTTGGGAGAGTTTTCTGAGGCTAAAGTTCCTAGGAAAAGGTGTGTAATCAATCTGCTCAGAAGTTAAGAAAACATATTCTTGGAACACGTCTCAAGCCATATTGCTCATCTTGTTAAGGGGAAGTTGAGATTTAACTGAACTTACAGTTGAAGGAACCTTTATAATTGGTTTTGCAGAAGAACTGTCACTGCAATAAGCATCTAGTGGTGGAGGTAGCATGCTCCCTGAACGGTGCTGCAGAATATTTGTTGCTCCAGTGATTTGTTGAACTCTACTCCTTCAAAATTACTATAAGACTTAACTAATCATCCAAAAATACTAGACCAACTATCATATTACATACACTAAAGATAATGGTACCATGAAACAGAACAATCATGAACGCAAGAGGGAAGTTTAAATTTTTAGACGATAAAAATACCTTGTATAGGCTGATATGATCTCATCTTTTGTGAAGCTATCATCTTGAGAACCAACCTCGTGCAAATAGAGACAATCAGGATTAACGCACGCCTGAAATAAAAACATGCAATTCATCACTTCGTAGACATCAATTTCAACATGTATCTGAAACGAGGTAACCAAAAATAACAACTCAGAAGGTCAACAAGCAGAACAAGAATCTATAGGAGACATACCACATTTCTCAGCCATGCATGACAATATTTGGTTGTCCCAAAACATGCCCTGCAAATATATAGAGAGTGTGAGAACATACCTATGATCATTAGGTGTATATAAAAACTTAAAAATACTACTCTAGTTTTTTAAAAATAAGCAAGTCAAAACTTACTTCAGTGGTTTACCATCCAAGATAAACCCATGAACAGCCTGAATGCAGCGAACAGCCTCTTCCTCTTTTCCATAAGTAATATATCTGCGATTCGAGAAATTATTGTCAGATAAATATACAAAGAGGGAAATTGTTTGATAAGAAGTATATACAGAAACGCACACACTGCATGTATTATTTGGGAATTGTTGGATGACACCAGATGCTGTTCGGGACATCGAAACCTTTAGAACTTTTCCATACTGACCAAAATATTCTTTATGTTGGAGTAGCTGAAAGAAAAGTGGAGCGCTAGTCAGATAGTAATTGTAGAAAAGAATGATTATAAAGGTTTGGATGTTAGTTATCATACATCTTCATCGGCTAGATTAAGAGGCAACCCAACAATGTAGACAAGATTCCTCTGGATCACACGCACACTGGTGAGTTGTTGCTTTCTCCCTTCAGAAGGTTTTGATTTTGACTTCTGGATTTTCTTGCGCTCCATATTGCCTTCAGAGGCCAGACTGGGAACAGGTAATTATAGAGAAAAGCCATCAGCAAAATAAACGGAAAAAGATTGTCCCAAACTAAATTAATTTCGCCGAAAGAGATAATGTATCATGTTACAAACCTGTCGCAATCAACAGTCATCCCTACAATCTTTTCTTTGTCATAGGGAGTGCGACAAGCTGGACAACGCCCTTCTATTTGATCTTTCTCTGCCATGTCCACTATGTGATGCCAGCACCAAACACAAATCTGAATCACATACACAAAATTATTAACAGAGCAAAGATCAATAGTGCAAGATCAATTGCTTATCACATATATTCTATTTTTCATGCTTTACAGATAAATATAGCGCAAAAACCTTGAGCTAGGCCAAGAAAAGTATATATTAACATAAGAGTGGTTATAACGGTTATGAAAACAGAGACAGACGAGAGCTATTGAACATTGAAATAAGCAAAACTGTTCTCCCTATAATTTTCAGTTTCAAGACTAAGCCGTAACATATCAACTGAAATTTACAGAAAACGAAGGCAGATTCAAGACCTGATAACCACATTTGCAAGGCTTCAATTGTTGATCGGTCAGATCCATCTCTTCAGCACACAGTGGACAAGTCTTCTCTCCATGGTCACTCATGATGGTCTAAGAGAAAGAATATAAGACACATTAATCATCAAAGTTAAGGCCACAGACTAAGAAAGTAAATTTAATTTCATGAGCTATCAGATAAAATTCACAAGCAAAAACCAAGCTGCCACAGACCAAATTTATTTTTGGTTAAAGTTTGATACTTTCTGCAACTACAAAATCTGATAACTATGGCTTGTGGAAATCTAATTTCACATCTAGATAAACAATGAAAAACACTTGTTTTTGCCGGAAACTCCATTAATCATCAGAAGAAACTCAAAAAATACTTTAAAGATTCAAAATTTCAGATCGAATACTAAGAATATAATTAAAAAAAAAAAAACAAAAAGAATCTACAATGAAGAATTGATCTGTGCATGCGCCGCGACGGTTCAATTAAAGACGCGTCAACGGACAAAAGTGAAAAACACATCGTTGATATAAAAAAACAGGTAGATTAATCCAAAAATCACAATCTCAATCTCAATTAACGATCCAAACTAATAAACCGATGATCCCAAAAAAAAACTCGGAACAAACAGAATTAGGGTTTTGAGATTCAGCAGATTCAAACTCAACGACAAGGAAGAGAGAGAGATTCAATAAAAGAGAAAACATACGATTCAAGAAGGATCGATTAGAGATTGCTGGAGATTGAAGAAGATTGAGATGAGGAAAAAAGGAAGCTCGAACGAGAGAGAGAGAGAGCTAGAGAGAGAAAATGGATGGCTGTGATTTTTGGGACGATGGCTTTTTATATATATATAAATATACTTTGTCTGCCAGATCCACGTTGCTGTCTTCTTAAATAATAAAAGGGTTTCCAGAATTTATTACCCTTCGATTTTCAATTTTATTACTATTTAGTCCGGTTCGGTTTTCTTTACCGGTTGATTTTGGCCGGTTTTTAGGGATTTTTTATGTTACCCAACCACATCAAATCTTCTAGTTTTGGGAAATTTTTTATGTTATTACCAAAATTATCCAACCACATATAAGGAAGGGTATTTATGGTATATGACTACAAAATTTTATTTATTTTGAAGTAAATAAGTGACAACATCATAGTCACACTTTATTTTAGCCCATTTTAATCAAACTAATGTATAATTACTTTGTTAAATAGTGCGTTAATTGAAATGAATAAATTTTTATATCATATTTATTTTGCAAAAATATAAACTATGGTGGCTAATGGGAAAACTTTAATTAATTAAAATAAGAAACTGAGTGGATCAATAACTTTTGGCAAAATAAATTTGAACTTTTGACAATTATTTTCATCATGGTATCAATTGAAACAAAAGATTGGTAAAGGACAGTAGGTTGAGCAATACAGATGGCAATGAGGCCCGAACCGCTCCCTTTACCTGGAATATGAACCTAGTACTTCCTTAGTAACTTGACATCCAGGGAAAAGCTCTATCGTGATTGGTTTTGATTTTAGCTTAACCGTTAGGGATCCAGCGTTTGCGACTCTGAAATCTTGTTGATGAGGCATCCACATGGCTCGTGAGAGAATCTTTGGATTTATGATTGTTGTATGAGCTCCTGTGTCGAAGAATGCGATTGCATGCACTGGCTTTTCTCTTTTGGAAGGATCAAAGATGGTTACCGGTAGATGTGGTGTCTGAAGTTCATCTTCTTGAGGCATCTGGGTAATCTTGAAACAACAATCGTCTTTTTCATCTTCGGATGAGGATTCTGAAGATTCGTCATAATCTGAATAACTGCATATAGCATCATTCTCGTCACTATCGTAGGATAGTATTGACTCAAGATCATGGTTATCGATATCAAGATCTTGGAGCTATCTTGGCTATCGAATGATTGAGATACTGCTTCTTC
>NW_003302548.1:19438344-19441802 GCF_000004255.2 Arabidopsis lyrata subsp. lyrata | reverse complement strand
GTCTTGAAGCTTTTCTTCTTCCTAAAGAATCGCTTGCGTTTAATCTTGTTGAAATATTTCGACTTCAAGAATGATTCCTTGGATCTTCTTCGGTCTTTTCGTCGATCTTCACATGAACATTTTTTCTTTTTCGAACATTTGATGTTCAGATCTGGGCGAGCACATATCTTCGAAAGATGCTTTGACTTGTCCATGAATTCTGACCAAAACTCCTTTTGCTTACAAAGCTTGTCAAGGGTTCTGAACACCTGCTGCTGGATTTGTCCAATCGAGATTTCTTCGATTGTCTGCCCTTGATCTCTGATATACAGCTTTGTTTGTTGGCTCAGGTAATCGTCTATGGATGAGAGATACACTTGCTTCAGGCTTGGATTATTTAGACCATTGAGAGCATAATACCTTCGAGTTTGTCGCTCGAAATGCTTTGCTAAATCTCTCTTCTTCAATGAACAACACTTCGCTGTGTAGAACTCTTCTTAATCGTTTGATCTTTTTTCCTGCATTATTCCGCCGAAACGGCTATTTGCTGAGTGTAGTTGAAGAGTCGTCATCTCTCAATCACTTGAAGTTACGAGCCTACAAATGCTTTTACTAATCTTTATAATTATTGTATTAAATTTCTTTGTTTAACGTTAATTTACTTCACTTAGCAGGTGAAATTAGAGAGACGAAGAAGATTTAAAGACATAAGATATACAGTACTTAAAATGGTTTTTTTTGTCAATTAACATATATTTCAATTCTTATATTCCTTGTTAATTTTTTAGATTATATTAAAGTTTAGTGTTATTGGTTGATTGACTTTCAAACATTTTTTTTCATTTGAAACAACTTTTATAAACTTTCAAAATCCTAGATGGTAAAATCATATTCTCCAGAAAATCTCGGTGAATCTGTAAAATCTTTTTTAAAATCTCTAAAAATTGATTAGTTTTTATGCAATCATAATAATTATATATTATTCACAATCGATTAACATCCTTTAAATATTCAGTGTGAATCTTAACTACCATAGTGGTTATAAACTTTTTTTTTTCATTCTTATTAACGAGATCGGTTCTGAATCTATATATACATTTTTGGATCACAATTAGCAAATAAATCCTGGAGTTGGGAAGTATTTACAACTTATGCCATTGACATTTATTATTAAGTTACAAAATTTAAATAAAAGATATTAACCAAACGATATCTTGCCTAATTTGTTTCTAAAAATCTCTACACAATCTTTCCATATATCTTCAAAAAAAATTAAATATGCATAAATCCGATTTATAGCAAATATTTATATCAACATTTTGCATAGCAAATTAGCAATAAAAAAATACTAATTTATAATAGGGAGACTCACAAAAATGCCCCTTTTTCAATACCCCTTTTCAAAAATACCTTATTTGGCTGTCCATTTTTAAAAATACCCCTTTTTATGTACAAAATGACTAAATTACCCTTCTTTTAATAAAAGATATCACAAATATATAAGGAAATATAACAAAATTAGGTCCACAAAATACAAAATACTTTTTGACGGGAAAAGTGATCCCGCAATTTTTCCCGCCAAAACACTTGTAAAAACTTGTAAAACCTTTAATATACCTTGTAAAATTTTTTTGGCGTTAAATTTTTGGCGGGAAAAATTTACAAGGTATTTTAAAGGTTTTTTACAGGGTATTTATAAGGTTTTACAATGTATTTTAAAAGGTTTTACAACGTATTTATAAGGTATTTATAAGATTTTACAAGCTATTTTATAAGGTTTTACAAGTTATAAGGTTTTACAAGTTTTTTATAGGGTTTTACAAGTTATAAATATCTTATAAAACCTTATAAGTATCTTGTAAAACCTTTTAAAATACATTGTAAAACCTTACAAAACACTTGTAAATACTCTGTAAAAAACCTTTAAAATACCTTGTAAATTTTTCCCGCCAAAAAAATTTCGCCAAAAAAAATGCGGAATCACTTTTCCCGCAAAAAAAATTTTTTGGCGGGAAAAATGTTTACGGGCAAATTTTACAAGGTATTTTAAAGGTTTTTACAAGTGTTTTGGCGGGAAAATTGCGGGATCACTTTTCCCGCCAAAAAATATTTTGTATTTTGTGGACCTAATTTTGTTTCAAATAAGGGTAAAATGGTCATTAAAAATTAAAAGAGGGTAAACTTAAAAATAGACTCTCAAAGGGGGCATTTTTGAAAAGGAGTATTGAAAAAGGGGCATTTTTAACAATTTCTCTTTATAATAATCAAAATATTCACATAGAAAAATCATATACACATACATGAAAAAGAACTATATATATCATCATTTAAGCCGTTGCTTTATTTAAATAAAAAAAAAAACACAAAAACTTGAAATCATATACTTTATATGATAAATTTAAAATATATATTAGTAGTATAAATTTAAAATCATTCAAGGAACGGTATACGACGGGTGAGATCCTAAAATTATTGGATTTTATAATAATAAGAATTTCTTTTCTTGGATTTTATAACACTAATAATTTTGCTAACGGGATAATATAGATGGGTTTATATGGGATGACGGGTTTGGATCGATATTAATAAAGAACAGTTTATCACGGATGAAATCCTAAAATTAACAATCAAAATACAATTATACAACCTTAAACACAAAACAAAACATACAATATTAACAAAATAAATACAACTTGAAATTTAAAAATTTTAGTTATAAAAAAATCGACCCACGGTATACCGCGGAGTAAAATATTCAAAATTTTAAAATCTACCATACATCGTTACTTCAAAAAATGTATGTTTTCGAATCTATACTTCAAAAATTGAAACCTAAACAATAGTAATCATACACTAAATAATATATAGATAGATATCTACATTTAAAAATACAAATTAATATGATATATTTACAGTTAATCTTTTAAAAAATAATATTATAGCCCCGCGGTGTACCGCGGGTTAAATTCTAGTCTTTTACAATTTGAGAAAAAAAAAAAAATCATTAAAAATCATCCCAATTGGGCTTTGTAATGGGCCAATACAACTTCTCGGGTTACAAAAACGGAAACAGAAGCTCCGGCGAGACTTAGACGGATGGAAGATCGGAAATCAAACGGGACAAATCCGGAGCTCTTTCTCTCTCTTCCTGCTAGCGAACAATCCATTGGAGAGCTCCCTCACAGAAACCCGAAGAACTCAAGTTAAGAGATCCACAAGAGTGAGCCATGGATAAGAGCTCCCTTGTCTCTGATTTCCTCTCCTTCCTCAATGCTTCTCCCACCGCTTCGCCGTCGGTAACGTCACTCATCACCCCTTTCTTTTACTCTTCCTAAAACAACCATTTTCTGCTCAAATAATCTCTCTGATGACGCCAAATATCCCTGTTCCGAGTTCATTCCTTTTGTGCGGACTGGGGAATCAAAGTTAGTTATTCTTCTCCACGATATCCGCAAGGGAACAGACAACCCGAAGCCGGG